>NC_138307.1:40662500-40702500 GCF_965601325.2 Salmo salar
GGAGGGAGGGAGGGAGGGAGGGAGAAAGAGAGAGAGACTTTTGGTCTGTCCCAGCTTGGTGCAGCTCCAGCCTGACTAACTGAACACCAGGGAGAAGATGCCCTGGGAATAGTTCCTTCACACATGGACCAGGTCAACACAGCTTTACAGGATCTCTCAGTGGCCACAGCAGACTTCTCAATAGCTTGACTACTGTGGAGTGGAAACAGCAAGAAGCTAACTAGTTGGAGCAAACTTCTGAATAGATCCTGTTCTGTGGAGTGAAAACAGACACAAAGTGGAGGAACGTGGGGGAACAGAACTCTCAGCAGACACAAAGTGGTGGAACGTGGTGGGAACAGAACTCTCAGCAGACACAAAGTGGGGGAACGTGGTGGAACAGAACTCTCAGCAGACACAAAGTGGGGGAACGTGGGGGGGAACAGAACTCTCAGCAGACACAAAGTGGGGGAACGTGGTGGAACAGAACTCTCAGCAGACACAAAGTGGAGGAACGTGGGGGAACAGAACTCTCAGCAGACACAAAGTGGGGGAACGTGGGGGAACAGAACTCTAAGCAGACACAAAGTGGGGGAACGGGGTGGAAAAGAACTCTCAGCAGACACAAAGTGGGGGAACGGGGTGGAACAGAACTCTCAGCAGACACAAAGTGGGGGAACGTGGTGGAACAGAACTCTCAGCAGACACAAAGTGGGGGAACGGGGTGGAACAGAACTCTCAGCAGACACAAAGTGGGGGAACATGGTGGAACAGAACTCTCAGCAGACACAAAGTGGGGGAACGTGGGGGAACAGAACTCTCAGCAGACACAAAGTGGGGGAACGTGGTGGAAACAGAACTCTCAGCAGACACAAAGTGGAGGAACGTGGGGGAACAGAACTCTCAGCAGACACAAAGTGGGGGGAACGTGGGGGAACAGAACTCTCAGCAGACACAAAGTGGGGGAACGTGGGGGAACAGAACTCTCAGCAGACACAAAGTGGTGGAACATGGTGGAACAGAACTCTCAGCAGACACAAAGTGGGGGAACGTGGTGGAACAGAACTCTCAGCAGACACAAAGTGGGGGAACGTGGTGGAACAGAACTCTCAGCAGACACAAAGTGGGGGAACGGGGTGGAACAGAACTCTCAGCAGACACAAAGTGGGGGAACGTGGGGAACAGAACTCTCAGCAGACACAAAGTGGGGGAACGTGGTGGAACAGAACTCTCAGCAGACACAAAGTGGAGGAACGTGGGGGAACAGAACTCTCAGCAGACACAAAGTGGGGGAACGTGGGGGAACAGAACTCTCAGCAGACACAAAGTGGGGGAACGGGGTGGAACAGAACTCTCAGCAGACACAAAGTGGGGGAACGTGGTGGAACAGAACTCTCAGCAGACACAAAGTGGGGGAACGTGGTGGAACAGAACTCTCAGCAGACACAAAGTGGGGGAACGGGGTGGAACAGAACTCTCAGCAGACACAAAGTGGGGGAACGTGGGGGAACAGAACTCTCAGCAGACACAAAGTGGTGGAACATGGTGGAACAGAACTCTCAGCAGACACAAAGTGGGGGAACGTTGTGGAACAGAACTCTCAGCAGACACAAAGTGGTGGAACGTGGTGGAACAGAACTCTCAGCAGACACAAAGTGGGGGAACGTGGTGGAACAGAACTCTCAGCAGACACAAAGTGGGGGAACGTGGTGGAACAGAACTCTCAGCAGACACAAAGTGGGGGAACGTGGTGGAACAGAACTCTCAGCAGACACAAAGTGGGGGAACGGGGTGGAACAGAACTCTCAGCAGACACAAAGTGGGGGAACGTGGGGAACAGAACTCTCAGCAGACACAAAGTGGGGGAACGTGGGGGAACAGAACTCTCAGCAGACACAAAGTGGGGGAACGTGGTGGAACAGAACTCTCAGCAGACACAAAGTGGGGGAACGTGGTGGAACAGAACTCTCAGCAGACACAAAGTGGGGGAACGTGGGGGAACAGAACTCTCAGCAGACACAAAGTGGGGGAACGTGGGGGAACAGAACTCTCAGCAGACACAAAGTGGGGAACGTGGTGGAACAGAACTCTCAGCAGACACAAAGTGGGGGAACGTGGGGGAACAGAACTCTCAGCAGACACAAAGTGGGGAACGTGGTGGAACAGAACTCTCAGCAGACACAAAGTGGGGGAACGTGGGGGAACAGAACTCTCAGCAGACACAAAGTGGGGGAACGTGGTGGAACAGAACTCTCAGCAGACACAAAGTGGGGGAACGTGGGGGAAAAGAACTCTCAGCAGACACAAAGTGGTGGAACGTGGGGGAACAGAACTCTCAGCAGACACAAAGTGGGGGAACGTGGTGGAACAGAACTCTCAGCAGACACAAAGTGGGGGAACGGGGTGGAACAGAACTCTCAGCAGACACAAAGTGGGGGAACGTGGGGAACAGAACTCTCAGCAGACACAAAGTGGGGGAACGTGGGGGAACAGAACTCTCAGCAGACACAAAGTGGGGGAACGTGGTGGAACAGAACTCTCAGCAGACACAAAGTGGGGGAACGGGGTGGAACAGAACTCTCTAAACTATGTTTCATATAGATATTTCCCATGACAGCAGACACAAAGTGGGGGAACAGAACTCTCAGCAGACACAAAGTGGGGGAACGGGGTGGAACAGAACTCTCAGCAGACACAAAGTGGGGGAACGTGGGGGAACAGAACTCTCAGCAGACACAAAGTGGTGGAACATGGTGGAACAGAACTCTCAGCAGACACAAAGTGGGGGAACGTGGTGGAACAGAACTCTCAGCAGACACATAGTGGTGGAACGTGGTGGAACAGAACTCTCAGCAGACACAAAGTGGGGGAACGTGGTGGAACAGAACTCTCAGCAGACACAAAGTGGGGGAACGTGGTGGAACAGAACTCTCAGCAGACACAAAGTGGGGGAACGTGGTAGAACAGAACTCTCAGCAGACACAAAGTGGGGGAACGGGGTGGAACAGAACTCTCAGCAGACACAAAGTGGGGGAACGTGGGGGAACAGAACTCTCAGCAGACACAAAGTGGTGGAACGTGGGGGAACAGAACTCTCAGCAGACACAAAGTGGGGGAACGTGGTGGAACAGAACTCTCAGCAGACACAAAGTGGGGGAACGTGGTGGAACAGAACTCTCAGCAGACACAAAGTGGGGGAACGTGGGGGAACAGAACTCTCAGCAGACACAAAGTGGTGGAACGTGGTGGAACAGAACTCTCAGCAGACACAAAGTGGGGGAACGTGGTGGAACAGAACACTCTAAACTATGTTTCATATTGATATTTCCCATGACAACAGACACAAAGCGGTGAAACTCAGAACGTTAATGTAAAGTAAGAGATGCTTTGCAACTGTTTTGCTAGCACTGACTGGAATATAATCCCTTAGTCCCCTGACCCCTATACATACTGTATCTACTGACCCTTAAAGTCGGAAGTTCTCTTTCTCTCTCTCTCTCTCTCTCTCTCTCTCTCTCTCTCTCTCTCTCTCTCTCTCTCTCTCTCTCTCTCTCTCTCTCTCTCTCTCTCTCTCTCTCTCTCTCTCTCTCTCTCTCTCTCTCTCTCTCTCTCTCTCTCTCTCTCTCTCTCGAAATGATCACATAATGAGATCAACATGATGGCTTAATCCTGTTGGCTCAGAAATATCCACCTTCCTGTCTGTCATCCTCGGTAAATACGAACCTCTTTCCCAAGGTGGTGCATCCCAAATGGCACCCTATTCATTATATAGTGCACTACTACAGGCCCTGGTAGTTACGCTACACAGTATAGAGAATCGGATGCTGAGGCAGCTTTCCCTGCTGAGGCAGAATAAAAACACGAGCGCTCTTTAAAACCTTCCTGACCAAAACCCCTCCCATCTGTAACGTGGATCAACTGTGTTTAAAGTACTGGAGGACCAACATCTAAACGCTCATCATAATCTCTAACCCTGGTGGTTTAACAGCTCTTAATGTAGGACAGGACGGAGGGAGGGAGGGAGGAAACAACCCTGGTGGTTTAACAGCTCTTAATGTAGGACAGGACGGAGGGAGGGAGGAAACAACCCTGGTGGTTTAACAGCTCTTAATGTAGGACAGGACGGAGGGAGGGAGGGAGGGAACAACCCTGGTGGTTTTAACAGCTCTTAATGTAGGACAGGACGGAGGGAGGGAGGAAACAACCCTGGGGGTTTAACAGCTCTTAATGTAGGACAGGACGGAGGGAGGGAGGAAACAACCCTGGGGGTTTAACAGCTCTTAATGTAGGACAGGACGGAGGGAGGGAGGGAACAACCCTGGTGGTTTAACAGCTCTTAATGTAGGACAGGACGGAGGGAGGGAGGAAACAACCCTGGTGGTTTAACAGCTCTTAATGTAGGACAGGACGGAGGGAGGGAGGGAGGGAACAACCCTGGTGGTTTTAACAGCTCTTAATGTAGGACAGGACGGAGGGAGGGAGGAGAAACAACCCTGGGGGTTTAACAGCTCTTAATGTAGGACAGGACGGAGGGAGGGAGGAAACAACCCTGGTGGTTTAACAGCTCTTAATGTAGGACAGGACGGAGGGAGGGAGGGAGGAAACAACCCTGGTGGTTTAACAGCTCTTAATGTAGGACAGGACGGAGGGAGGGAGAAAACAACCCTGGTGGTTTAACAGCTCTTAATGTAGGACAGGACGGAGGGGGGGAGGGAACAACCCTGGTGGTTTAACAGCTCTTAATGTAGGACAGGACGGAGGGAGGGAGGAAACAACCCTGGTGGTTTAACAGCTCTTAATGTAGGACAGGACGGAGGGAGGGAGAAAACAACCCTGGGGGTTTAACAGCTCTTAATGTAGGACAGGACGGACGGAGGGAGGGAGGAAACAACCCTGGGGGTTTAACAGCTCTTAATGTAGGACAGGACGGAGGGGGGGAGGGAACGACCCTGGTGGTTTTAACAGCTCTTAATAATGTAGGACAGGACGGAGGGAGGGAGAAAACAACCCTGGTGGTTTAACAGCTCTTAATGTAGGACAGGACGGACGGAGGGAGGGAGGAAACAACCCTGGGGGTTTAACAGCTCTTAATGTAGGACAGGACGGACGGAGGGAGGGAGGAAACAACCCTGGTGGTTTAACAGCTCTTAATGTAGGACAGGACGGAGGGAGGGAGAAAACAACCCTGGTGGTTTAACAGCTCTTAATGTAGGACAGGACGGAGGGAGGGAGGGAACAACCCTGGTGGTTTAACAGCTCTTAATGTAGGACAGGACGGACGGAGGGAGGGAGGAAACAACCCTGGTGGTTTAACAGCTCTTAATGTAGGACAGGACGGACGGAGGGAGGGAGGAAACAACCCTGGTGGTTTAACAGCTCTTAATGTAGGACAGGACGGAGGGAGGGAGGGAACAACCCTGGTGGTTTTAACAGCTCTTAATGTAGGACAGGACGGACGGAGGGAGAAAACAACCCTGGTGGTTTAACAGCTCTTAATGCAGGACAGGACGGACGGAGGGCTGGAGGGAACAACCCTGGTGTGTGTCATTTTAGTCATTCTCTCATTCCACGTATACACAGTATAGTACAGTATAGTACAGTACAGTACAGTATAGTACAGTACAGTACAGTATAGTACAGTACCCACTAGGTTAACTAGTTAGTCTCTCATTCCATTCAGTATAGTACAGTACAGTATAGTATAGTACAGTATAGTACAGTGCAGTACAGTATAGTACAGTACAGTATAGTATAGTACAGTACAGTATAGTACAGTATAGTACAGTATAGTATAGTACAGTATAGGTAGTAATTAGAGCCATGAAAACACCTGTAGATATTAACACAGAGCCATGAAAACACCTGTAGATATTAGAGCCATGAAAACACCTGTAGATATTAACACAGAGCCATGAAAACACCTGTAGATATTAACACAGAGCCATGAAAACACCTGTAGATATTAACACAGAGCCATGAAAACACCTGTAGATATTAACACAGAGCCATGAAAACACCTGTAGATATTAACACAGAGCCATGAAAACACCTGTAGATATTAACACAGAGCCATGAAAACACCTGTAGATAATAACACAGAGCCATGAAAACACCTGTAGATATTAACACAGAGCCATGAATACACCTGGAGATATTAGAGCCATGAAAACACCTGTAGATATTAGAGCCATGAATACACCTGTAGATATTAAGACAGAGCCATGAAAACACCTGTAGATATTAACACAGAGCCATGAATACACCTGTAGATATTAGAGCCATGAAAACACCTGTAGATATTAGAGCCATGAATACACCTGTAGATATTAAGACAGAGCCATGACAACACCTGTAGTTATTAGAGCCATGAAAACACCTGTAGTTATTAACACAGAGCCATGAAAACACCTGTAGATATTTAACACAGAGCCATGAAAACACCTGTAGATATTAACACAGAGCCATGAAAACACCTGTAGATATTAGAGCCATGAATACACCTGTAGATATTAACACAGAGCCATGAAAACACCTGTAGTTATTAACACAGAGCCATGAAAACACCTGTAGATATTAACACAGAGCCATGAAAACACCTGTAGATATTAACACAGAGCCATGAAAACACCTGTAGATATTAACACAGAGCCATGAAAACACCTGTAGGTATTAGAGCCATGAAAACACCTGTAGATATTAACACAGAGCCATGAAAACACCTGTAGATATTAGAGCCATGACAACACCTGTAGATATTAACACAGAGCCATGAAAACACCTGTAGATATTAACACAGAGCCATGAAAACACCTGTAGATATTAGAGCCATGAAAACACCTGTAGATATTAACACAGAGCCATGAAAACACCTGTAGATATTAACACAGAGCCATGAAAACACCTGTAGTTATTAACACAGAGCCATGAAAACACCTGTAGATATTAACACAGAGCCATGAAAACACCTGTAGATATCAACACAGAGCCATGAAAACACCTGTAGATATTAACACAGAGCCATGAAAACACCTGTAGATATTAGAGCCATGAATACACCTGTAGATATTAACACAGAGCCATGAAAACACCTGTAGATATTAACACAGAGCCATGACAACACCTGTAGATATTAGAGCCATGAAAACACCTGTAGATATTAACACAGAGCCATGAAAACACCTGTAGATATTAACACAGAGCCATGAAAACACCTGTAGATATTAGAGCCATGAAAACACCTGTAGATATTAACACAGAGCCATGAAAACACCTGTAGATATTAACACAGAGCCATGAAAACACCTGTAGATATTAACACAGAGCCATGAAAACACCTGTAGATATTAACACAGAGCCATGAAAACACCTGTAGTTATTAACACAGAGCCATGAAAACACCTGTAGATATTAACACAGAGCCATGACAACACCTGTAGATATTAGAGCAATGAAAACACCTGTAGATATTAACACAGAGCCATGAAAACACCTGTAGATATTAGAGCCATGAAAACACCTGTAGATATTAGAGCCATGAAAACACCTGTAGATATTAACACAGAGCCATGAAAACACCTGTAGATATTAACACAGAGCCATGAAAACACCTGTAGATATTAGAGCCATGAAAACACCTGTAGATATTAACACAGAGCCATGAAAACACCTGTAGATATTAACACAGAGCCATGAAAACACCTGTAGATATTAACACAGAGCCATGAAAACACCTGTAGATATTAACACAGAGCCATGACAACACCTGTAGATATTAGAGCCATGAAAACACCTGTAGATATTAACACAGAGCCATGAAAACACCTGTAGATATTAGAGCCATGAAAACACCTGTAGATATTAGAGCCATGAAAACACCTGTAGATATTAACACAGAGCCATGAAAACACCTGTAGATATTAACACAGAGCCATGAAAACACCTGTAGATATTAACACAGAGCCATGAATACACCTGTAGATATTAGAGCCATGAAAACACCTGTAGATATTAACACAGAGCCATGAAAACACCTGTAGATATTAACACAGAGCCATGACAACACCTGTAGATATTAACACAGAGCCATGAAAACACCTGTAGATATTAACACAGAGCCATGAAAACACCTGTAGATATTAACACAGAGCCATGAAAACACCTGTAGATATTAACACAGAGCCATGAAAACACCTGTAGATATTAACACAGAGCCATGAAAACACCTGTAGATATTAGAGCCATGAAAACACCTGTAGATATTAACACAGAGCCATGAAAACACCTGTAGATAATAACACAGAGCCATGAAAACACCTGTAGATATTAACACAGAGCCATGAATACACCTGGAGATATTAGAGCCATGAAAACACCTGTAGATATTAGAGCCATGAATACACCTGTAGATATTAAGACAGAGCCATGAAAACACCTGTAGATATTAACACAGAGCCATGAATACACCTGTAGATATTAGAGCCATGAAAACACCTGTAGATATTAGAGCCATGAATACACCTGTAGATATTAAGACAGAGCCATGACAACACCTGTAGTTATTAGAGCCATGAAAACACCTGTAGTTATTAACACAGAGCCATGAAAACACCTGTAGATATTAACACAGAGCCATGAAAACACCTGTAGATATTAACACAGAGCCATGAAAACACCTGTAGATATTAGAGCCATGAATACACCTGTAGATATTAACACAGAGCCATGAAAACACCTGTAGTTATTAACACAGAGCCATGAAAACACCTGTAGATATTAACACAGAGCCATGAAAACACCTGTAGATATTAACACAGAGCCATGAAAACACCTGTAGATATTAACACAGAGCCATGAAAACACCTGTAGGTATTAGAGCCATGAAAACACCTGTAGATATTAACACAGAGCCATGAAAACACCTGTAGATATTAGAGCCATGACAACACCTGTAGATATTAACACAGAGCCATGAAAACACCTGTAGATATTAACACAGAGCCATGAAAACACCTGTAGATATTAGAGCCATGAAAACACCTGTAGATATTAACACAGAGCCATGAAAACACCTGTAGATATTAACACAGAGCCATGAAAACACCTGTAGATATTAACACAGAGCCATGAAAACACCTGTAGATATTAGAGCCATGAAAACACCTGTAGATATTAACACAGAGCCATGAAAACACCTGTAGATATTAACACAGAGCCATGAAAACACCTGTAGATATTAACACAGAGCCATGAAAACACCTGTAGATATTAACACAGAGCCATGACAACACCTGTAGATATTAGAGCCATGAAAACACCTGTAGATATTAACACAGAGCCATGAAAACACCTGTAGATATTTGTAGATATTAGAGCCATGAAAACACCTGTAGATATTAACACAGAGCCATGAAAACACCTGTAGATATTAACACAGAGCCATGAAAACACCTGTAGATATTAACACAGAGCCATGAAAACACCTGTAGATATTAACACAGAGCCATGAAAACACCTGTAGTTATTAACACAGAGCCATGAAAACACCTGTAGATATTAACACAGAGCCATGACAACACCTGTAGATATTAGAGCAATGAAAACACCTGTAGATATTAACACAGAGCCATGAAAACACCTGTAGATATTAGAGCCATGAAAACACCTGTAGATATTAGAGCCATGAAAACACCTGTAGATATTAACACAGAGCCATGAAAACACCTGTAGATATTAACACAGAGCCATGAAAACACCTGTAGATATTAGAGCCATGAAAACACCTGTAGATATTAACACAGAGCCATGAAAACACCTGTAGATATTAACACAGAGCCATGAAAACACCTGTAGATATTAACACAGAGCCATGAAAACACCTGTAGATATTAACACAGAGCCATGACAACACCTGTAGATATTAGAGCCATGAAAACACCTGTAGATATTAACACAGAGCCATGAAAACACCTGTAGATATTAGAGCCATGAAAACACCTGTAGATATTAGAGCCATGAAAACACCTGTAGATATTAACACAGAGCCATGAAAACACCTGTAGATATTAACACAGAGCCATGAAAACACCTGTAGATATTAACACAGAGCCATGAATACACCTGTAGATATTAGAGCCATGAAAACACCTGTAGATATTAACACAGAGCCATGAAAACACCTGTAGATATTAACACAGAGCCATGACAACACCTGTAGATATTAACACAGAGCCATGAAAACACCTGTAGATATTAACACAGAGCCATGAAAACACCTGTAGATATTAACACAGAGCCATGAAAACACCTGTAGATATTAACACAGAGCCATGAAAACACCTGTAGATATTAACACAGAGCCATGAAAACACCTGTAGATATTAGAGCCATGAAAACACCTGTAGATATTAACACAGAGCCATGAAAACACCTGTAGATATTAACACAGAGCCATGAAAACACCTGTAGTTATTAACACAGAGCCATGAAAACACCTGTAGATATTAACACAGAGCCATGAAAACACCTGTAGATATTAACACAGAGCCATGACAACACCTGTAGATATTAGAGCCATGAAAACACCTGTAGATATTAACACAGAGCCATGAAAAAACCTGTAGATATTAACACAGAGCCATGAAAACACCTGTAGATATTAACACAGAGCCATGAAAACACCTGTAGATATTAACACAGAGCCATGACAACACCTGTAGATATTAACACAGAGCCATGAAAACACCTGTAGATATTAACACAGAGCCATGAAAACACCTGTAGATATTAGAGCCATGAAAACACCTGTAGATATTAGAGCCATGAATACACCTGTAGATATTAAGACAGAGCCATGAAAACACCTGTAGATATTAACACAGAGCCATGACAACACCTGTAGATATTAGAGCCATGAAAACACCTGTAGATATGAACACAGAGCCATGAAAACACCTGTAGATATTAACACAGAGCCATGACAACACCTGTAGTTATTAGAGCCATGAAAACACCTGTAGATATTAACACAGAGCCATGAAAACACCTGTAGATATTAGAGCCATGACAACACCTGTAGATATTAGAGCCATGAAAACACCTGTAGATATTAACACAGAGCCATGAAAACACCTGTAGATATTAGAGCCATGAAAACACCTGTAGATATTAACACAGAGCCATGACAACACCTGTAGATATTAGAGCCATGAAAACACCTGTAGATATTAACACAGAGCCATGAAAACACCTGTAGATATTAACACAGAGCCATGAAAACACCTGTAGATATTAACACAGAGCCATGAATACACCTGTAGATATTAACACAGAGCCATGAATACACCTGTAGATATTAACACAGAGCCATGAAAAAACCTGTAGATATTAACACAGAGCCATGAAAACACCTGTAGATATTAACACAGAGCCATGAAAACACCTGTAGTTATTAGAGCCATGAATACACCTGTAGATATTAACACAGAGCCATGAATACACCTGTAGATATTAACACAGAGCCATGAAAACACCTGTAGATATTAGAGCCATGAAAACACCTGTAGTTATTAACACAGAGCCATGAAAACACCTGCAGTTATTAGAGCCATGAATACACCTGTAGATATTAACACAGATCCATGAAAACACCTGTAGTTATTAACACAGAGCCATGAAAACACCTGTAGATATTAACACAGAGCCATGAAAACACCTGTAGATATTAGAGCCATGAAAACACCTGTAGTTATTAGAGCCATGAAAACACCTGTAGATATTAACACAGAGCCATGAAAACACCTGTAGTTATTAGAGCCATGAAAACACCTGTAGATATTAACACAGAGCCATGAAAACACCTGTAGATATTAACACAGAGCCATGAAAACACCTGTAGATATTAACACAGAGCCATGACAACACCTGTAGTTATTAGAGCCATGAAAACACCTGTAGATATTAACACAGAGCCATGAAAACACCTGTAGATATTAGAGCCATGACAACACCTGTAGATATTAGAGCCATGAAAACACCTGTAGATATTAACACAGAGCCATGAAAACACCTGTAGATATTAGAGCCATGAAAACACCTGTAGATATTAGAGCCATGAAAACACCTGTAGATATTAACACAGAGCCATGACAACACCTGTAGATATTAGAGCCATGAAAACACCTGTAGATATTAACACAGAGCCATGAAAACACCTGTAGATATTAACACAGAGCCATGAATACACCTGTAGATATTAACACAGAGCCATGAATACACCTGTAGATATTAACACAGAGCCATGAAAACACCTGTAGATATTAACACAGAGCCATGAAAACACCAGTAGTTATTAACACAGAGCCATGAAAACACCTGTAGATATTAACACAGAGTCATGAAAACACCTGTAGATATTAACACAGAGCCATGAAAACACCTGTAGTTATTAACACAGAGCCATGAAAACACCTGTAGATATTAACACAGAGCCATGAAAACACCTGTAGATATTAACACAGAGCCATGAAAACACCTGTAGTTATTAGAGCCATGAATACACCTGTAGATATTAAAACAGAGCCATGAAAACACCTGTAGTTATTAACACAGAGCCATGAAAACACCTGTAGATATTAACACAGAGCCATGACAACACCTGTAGTTATTAGAGCCATGAAAACACCTGTAGATATTAACACAGAGCCATGAAAACACCTGTAGATATTAGAGCCATGACAACACCTGTAGATATTAGAGCCATGAAAACACCTGTAGATATTTACACAGAGCCATGAAAACACCTGTAGATATTAGAGCCATGAAAACACCTGTAGATATTAGAGCCATGAAAACACCTGTAGATATTAACACAGAGCCATGACAACACCTGTAGATATTAGAGCCATGAAAACACCTGTAGATATTAACACAGAGCCATGAAAACACCTGTAGATATTAACACAGAGCCATGAATACACCTGTAGATATTAACACAGAGCCATGAATACACCTGTAGATATTAACACAGAGCCATGAAAACACCTGTAGATATTAACACAGAGCCATGAAAACACCTGTAGTTATTAACACAGAGCCATGAAAACACCTGTAGATATTAACACAGAGCCATGAAAACACCTGTAGATATTAACACAGAGTCATGAAAACACCTGTAGATATTAACACAGAGCCATGAAAACACCTGTAGTTATTAACACAGAGCCATGAAAACACCTGTAGATATTAACACAGAGCCATGAAAACACCTGTAGATATTAACACAGAGCCATGAAAACACCTGTAGTTATTAGAGCCATGAATACACCTGTAGATATTAAAACAGAGCCATGAAAACACCTGTAGATATTAACACAGAGCCATGAAAACACCTGTAGTTATTAACACAGAGCCATGAAAACACCTGTAGATATTAACACAGAGCCATGAAAACACCTGTAGATATTAACACAGAGTCATGAAAACACCTGTAGATATTAACACAGAGCCATGAAAACACCTGTAGTTATTAACACAGAGCCATGAAAACACCTGTAGATATTAACACAGAGCCATGAAAACACCTGTAGATATTAACACAGAGCCATGAAAACACCTGTAGTTATTAGAGCCATGAAAACACCTGTAGATATTAACACAGAGCCATGAAAACACCTGTAGTTATTAACACAGAGCCATGAAAACACCTGTAGATATTAGAGCCATGAAAACACCTGTAGATATTAACACAGAGCCATGAAAACACCTGTAGTTATTAACACAGAGCCATGAAAACACCTGTAGATATTAGAGCCATGAAAACACCTGTAGATATTAACACAGAGCCATGAAAACACCTGTAGATATTAACACAGAGCCATGACAACACCTGTAGATATTAACACAGAGCCATGAAAACACCTGTAGATATTAACACAGAGCCATGAAAACACCTGTAGATATTAGAGCCATGAAAACACCTGTAGATATTAACACAGAGCCATGAAAACACCTGTAGATATTAGAGCCATGAATACACCTGTAGATATTAACACAGAGCCATGAAAACACCTGTAGTTAGTAGAGCCATGAATACACCTGTAGATATTAACACAGAGCCATGACAACACCTGTAGTTATTAACACAGAGCCATGAAAACACCTGTAGTTATTAGAGCCATGAAAACACCTGTAGATATTAACACAGAGCCATGAAAACACCTGTAGATATTAACACAGAGCCATGAAAACACCTGTAGATATTAGAGCCATGAAAACACCTGTAGATATTAACACAGAGCCATGAAAACACCTGTAGATATTAACACAGAGCCATGAAAACACCTGTAGATATTAACACAGAGCCATGAAAAAACCTGTAGATATTAACACAGAGCCATGAAAACACCTGTAGTTGTTAACACAGAGCCATGAAAACACCTGTAGATATTAACACAGAGCCATGAAAACACCTGTAGATATTAACACAGAGCCATGAAAACACCTGTAGTTATTAGAGCCATGAATACACCTGTAGATATTAACACAGAGCCATGAATACACCTGTAGATATTAACACAGAGCCATGAAAACACCTGTAGATATTAGAGCCATGAAAACACCTGTAGTTATTAACACAGAGCCATGAAAACACCTGTAGTTATTAGAGCCATGAATACACCTGTAGATATTAACACAGATCCATGAAAACACCTGTAGTTATTAACACAGTGCCATGAAAACACCTGTAGATATTAACACAGAGCCATGAAAACACCTGTAGATATTAGAGCCATGAAAACACCTGTAGTTATTAGAGCCATGAAAACACCTGTAGATATTAAGACAGAGCCATGAAAACACCTGTAGATATTAACACAGAGCCATGACAACACCTGTAGATATTAGAGCCATGAAAACACCTGTAGATATTAACACAGAGCCATGAAAACACCTGTAGATATGAACACAGAGCCATGAAAACACCTGTAGATATTAACACAGAGCCATGACAACACCTGTAGTTATTAGAGCCATGAAAACACTTGTAGATATTAACACAGAGCCATGAAAACACCTGTAGATATTAGAGCCATGACAACACCTGTAGATATTAGAGCCATGAAAACACCTGTAGATATTAACACAGAGCCATGAAAACACCTGTAGATATTAGAGCCATGAAAACACCTGTAGATATTAGAGCCATGAAAACACCTGTAGATATTAACACAGAGCCATGACAACACCTGTAGATATTAGAGCCATGAAAACACCTGTAGTTATTAACACAGAGCCATGACAACACCTGTAGATATTAACACAGAGCCATGAAAACACCTGTAGATATTAACACAGAGCCATGAAAACACCTGTAGATATTAGAGCCATGAAAACACCTGTAGTTATTAACACAGAGCCATGAAAACACCTGTAGATATTAACACAGAGCCATGAAAACACTTGTAGATATTAACACAGAGCCATAAAAACACCTGTAGATATTAGAGCCATGAAAACACCTGTAGATATTAGAGCCATGACAACACCTGTAGTTATTAACACAGAGCCATGAAAACACCTGTAGATATTAGAGCCATGAAAACACCTGTAGATATTAGAGCCATGAAAACACCTGTAGATATTAACACAGAGCCATGACAACACCTGTAGATATTAGAGCCATGAAAACACCTGTAGATATTAACACAGAGCCATGAAAACACCTGTAGATATTAACACAGAGCCATGAAAACACCTGTAGATATTAACACAGAGCCATGAAAAAACCTGTAGATATTAACACAGAGCCATGAAAACACCTGTAGTTGTTAACACAGAGCCATGAAAACACCTGTAGATATTAACACAGAGCCATGAAAACACCTGTAGATATTAACACAGAGCCATGAAAACACCTGTAGTTATTAGAGCCATGAATACACCTGTAGATATTAACACAGAGCCATGAATACACCTGTAGATATTAACACAGAGCCATGAAAACACCTGTAGATATTAGAGCCATGAAAACACCTGTAGTTATTAACACAGAGCCATGAAAACACCTGTAGTTATTAGAGCCATGAATACACCTGTAGATATTAACACAGATCCATGAAAACACCTGTAGTTATTAACACAGTGCCATGAAAACACCTGTAGATATTAACACAGAGCCATGAAAACACCTGTAGATATTAGAGCCATGAAAACACCTGTAGTTATTAGAGCCATGAAAACACCTGTAGATATTAAGACAGAGCCATGAAAACACCTGTAGATATTAACACAGAGCCATGACAACACCTGTAGATATTAGAGCCATGAAAACACCTGTAGATATTAACACAGAGCCATGAAAACACCTGTAGATATGAACACAGAGCCATGAAAACACCTGTAGATATTAACACAGAGCCATGACAACACCTGTAGTTATTAGAGCCATGAAAACACTTGTAGATATTAACACAGAGCCATGAAAACACCTGTAGATATTAGAGCCATGACAACACCTGTAGATATTAGAGCCATGAAAACACCTGTAGATATTAACACAGAGCCATGAAAACACCTGTAGATATTAGAGCCATGAAAACACCTGTAGATATTAGAGCCATGAAAACACCTGTAGATATTAACACAGAGCCATGACAACACCTGTAGATATTAGAGCCATGAAAACACCTGTAGTTATTAACACAGAGCCATGACAACACCTGTAGATATTAACACAGAGCCATGAAAACACCTGTAGATATTAACACAGAGCCATGAAAACACCTGTAGATATTAGAGCCATGAAAACACCTGTAGTTATTAACACAGAGCCATGAAAACACCTGTAGATATTAACACAGAGCCATGAAAACACTTGTAGATATTAACACAGAGCCATAAAAACACCTGTAGATATTAGAGCCATGAAAACACCTGTAGATATTAGAGCCATGACAACACCTGTAGTTATTAACACAGAGCCATGAAAACACCTGTAGATATTAACACAGAGCCATGAAAACACCTGTAGTTATTAACACAGAGCCATGAAAACACCTGTAGATATTAACACAGAGCCATGAAAACACCTGTAGATATTAACACAGAGCCATGAAAACACCTGTAGTTATTAGAGCCATGAAAACACCTGTAGTTATTAACACAGAGCCATGAAAACACCTGTAGATATTAACACAGAGCCATGAAAACACCTGTAGATATTAACACAGAGCCATGAAAACACCTGTAGTTATTAGAGCCATGAAAACACCTGTAGATATTAACACAGAGCCATGAAAACACCTGTAGTTATTAACACAGAGCCATGAAAACACCTGTAGATATTAACACAGAGCCATGAAAACACCTGTAGATATTAGAGCCATGAATACACCTGTAGATATTAACACAGAGCCATGAAAACACCTGTAGTTATTAGAGCCATGAAAACACCTGTAGTTATTGATCAGAGACAGGTTCATCCTTATTGGAGGAGAGAGGTACGGTATCTGTCTACCTGTCTGCTTTCAACTACAGTCCTCGGAGAAACGCTGAATTCTAAAAAAAAAACAGATAAAGTATTGAAATGAATTATAGGAATGTAACTGATTTCAATATACAGTATGTCTACTCAATTTGAATGCATTTGATGTAAAGGGTAGAGAGCTTGATGTTTCAGTGGACTCTATATGCAGTCATGTGATTGAGTTGAGTCCACTGGGCCCAGAAGTCGTACTGACTATTTATGGCTGAACGGAGCAGCGAGCGCTGAGGGTGAATCAGAACCCGGGAAGACGTTGAGGAGGTGAATCTTAGGTCAAGGTGATTTGTCCTGTCAAGTCACTTCCACTCTTCACCATCTCCTCTCTCTCTCTCTCTCTCTCTCTCTTTCTCTCTGTCGCTTCCCCTCTCCTCTCTCTCCTCTCTTTCGCTTCCCCTCTCCTCTGCTTGGTTTGTCATCAATTATCCACAGAAGAGAGAGCTCTACCTCTCTGTCGCTTCCCCTCTCCTCTCTCTCTCTCTCTCCTCTCTCTCTCTCTCTCTCTTCCTCTCTCTCTCTTCCTCTGTCCTCTCTCTTCCTCTCTTCCTCTGTCCTCTCTCTTCCTCTGTCCTCTCTCTTCCTCTCTTCCTCTGTCCTCTCTCTTCCTCTGTCCGCTCTCTACCTCTGTCCGCTCTCTACCTCTGTCCGCTCTCTACCTCTGTCCGCTCTCTACCTCTGTCCTCTCTCTTCGTCTCTTCCTCTCTCCTCTCTGTCTCCTCCTGTCCTCCAGTCCTGGGGCTGTTTGTCAGTGTGACAGCAGCCTGGTCGGCGTACTCTGCTCTACAGTATGTGGATAATTGATGACAAACCAAGCAGGACATGCAGTTCAGCCCACATACAGGGCCTGGATCAGAACCCAGAACACCTTCAGTTCAGCCCACATACAGGGCCTGGATCAGAACCCAGAACACCTGCAGTCCAGCCCACATACAGGGCCTGGATCAGAACCCAGAACACCTGCAGTCCAGCCCACATACAGGGCCTGGATCAGAACCCAGAACACCTGCAGTCCAGCCCACATACAGGGCCTGGATCAGAACCCAGAACACCTGCAGTCCAGCCCACATACAGGGCCTGGATCAGAACCCAGAACACCTGCAGTCCAGCCCACATACAGGGCCTGGATCAGAACCCAGAACACCTGCAGTCCAGCCCACATACAGGGCCTGGATCAGAACCCAGAACACCTGCAGTCCAGCCCACATACAGGGCCTGGATCAGCACCTTCAGTTCAGCCCACATACAGGGCCTGGATCAGCACCTTCAGTACAGCCCACATACAGGGCCTGGATCAGCACCTTCAGTTCAGCCCACATACAGGGCCTGGATCAGCACCTTCAGTTCAGCCCACATACAGGGCCTGGATCAGCACCTTCAGTTCAGCCCACATACAGGGCCTGGATCAGAACCCAGAACACCTTCAGTCCAGCCCACATACAGGGCCTGGATCAGAACCCAGAACACCTGCAGTCCAGCCCACATACAGGGCCTGGATCAGAACCCAGAACACCTGCAGTCCAGCCCACATACAGGGCCTGGATCAGCACCTTCAGTTCAGCCCACATACAGGGCCTGGATCAGCACCTTCAGTACAGCCCACATACAGGGCCTGGATCAGCACCTTCAGTTCAGCCCACATACAGGGCCTGGATCAGAACCCAGAACACCTTCAGTTCAGCCCACATACAGGGCCTGGATCAGAACCCAGAACACCTGCAGTCCAGCCCACATACAGGGCCTGGATCAGAACCCAGAACACCTGCAGTCCAGCCCACATACAGGGCCTGGATCAGCACCTTCAGTTCAGCCCACATACAGGGCCTGGATCAGAACCCAGAACACCTTCAGTCCAGCCCACATACAGGGCCTGGATCAGAACCGTCAGTCCAGTAGACCGCAGTATGGAAAGGATAGGACACAGCCTTATGTACAACACCGTACAGAAGATCAGGACGGGCCAGAATGAACGGCAGAAAGACAAGACCAGCTACTGCAGGTCATTTTAATGTTTATAAAGTTACTTCTATTAATCCATTCTTAAATTAAAGCTGACTCGGTCATGACCCCTGTTACCCCTGTTACCCCTATATCTCTGTTACCCCTATATCTCTATACCTCTGTTACCCCTATATCTCTATATCTCTGTACCTCTGTTACCCCTATATCTCTATACCTCTATACCTCTGTTACCCCTATATCTCTATACCTCTGTTACCCCTATATCTCTATATCTCTGTTACCCCTATATCTCTATATCTCTATACCTCTGTTACCCCTATATCTCTATATCTCTATACCTCTGTTACCCCTATATCTCTATACCTCTGTTACCCCTATATCTCTATATCTCTGTTACCCCTATATCTCTATATCTCTGTTACCCCTATATCTCTATACCTCTGTTACCCCTATATCTCTATACCTCTGTTACCCCTATATCTCTATACCTCTGTTACCCCTATATCTCTATACCTCTGATACCCCTATATCTCTATACCCCTGTTACCCCTATATCTCTATATCTCTATATCTCTGATACCCCTATATCTCTGTTACCCCTATATCTCTATATCTCTGTTACCCCTATATCTCTATATCTCTGTTACCCCTATATCTCTATACCTCTGTTACCCCTATATCTCTATATCTCTGTTACCCCTATATCTCTATACCACTGTTACCCCTATATCTCTATACCTCTGATACCCCTATATCTCTGTTACCCCTATATCTCTATACCTCTGATACCCCTATATCTCTATACCTCTGATACCCCTATATCTCTATATCTCTGTTACCCCTATATCTCTATATCTCTGTTACCCCTATATCTCTGTTACCCCTATATCTCTATATCTCTGTTACCCCTATATCTCTATATCTCTGTTACCCCTATATCTCTATATCTCTGATACCCCTATATCTCTATACCACTGTTACCCCTATATCTCTATACCTCTGTTACCCCTATATCTCTATACCTCTGTTACCCCTATATCTCTATACCTCTGTTACCCCTATATCTCTATATCTCTGTTACCCCTATATCTCTATACCTCTGTTACCCCTATATCTCTATATCTCTGTTACCCCTATATCTCTATATCTCTATACCTCTGATACCCCTATATCTCTATATCTCTGTTACCCCTATATCTCTATATCTCTGATACCCCTATATCTCTATATCTCTGTTACCCCTATATCTCTATATCTCTGTTACCCCTATATCTCTATACCTCTGTTACCCCTATATCTCTATACCTCTGTTACCCCTATACCTCTGTTACCCCTATATCTCTGTTACCCCTATATCTCTGTTACCCCTATATCTCTATATCTCTGTTACCCCTATATCTCTGTTACCCCTATATCTCTATACCACTGTTACCCCTATATCTCTATATCTCTGATACCCCTATATCTCTATACCTCTGTTACCCCTATATCTCTATATCTCTGTTACCCCTATATCTCTATACCTCTGTTACCCCTATATCTCTATACCCCTGTTACCCCTATATCTCTATACCTCTGTTACCCCTATATCTCTATACCTCTGTTACCCCTATATCTCTATACCTCTGTTACCCCTATATCTCTATATCTCTGTTACCCCTATATCTCTATATCTCTGATACCCCTATATCTCTATATCTCTGTTACCCCTATATCTCTATATCTCTGTTACCCCTATATCTCTATACCTCTGTTACCCCTATATCTCTATACCTCTGTTACCCCTATATCTCTATATCTCTATACCTCTGATACCCCTATATCTCTATACCTCTGTTACCCCTATATCTCTATACCTCTGTTACCCCTATATCTCTATATCTCTATACCTCTGTTACCCCTATATCTCTATATCTCTGTTACCCCTATATCTCTGTTACCCCTATATCTCTATATCTCTGTTACCCCTATATCTCTATATCTCTGTTACCCCTATATCTCTATACCTCTGTTACCCCTATATCTCTATACCACTGTTACCCCTATATCTCTATACCTCTGTTACCCCTATATCTCTATACCTCTGTTACCCCTATATCTCTATATCTCTGTTACCCCTATACCCCTATATCTCTGTTACCCCTGTACCTCTGTTACCCCTATATCTCTATATCTCTGATACCCCTATAACTCTATATCTCTGTTACCCCTATATCTCTATACCTCTGTTACCCCTATATCTCTATACCTCTGTTACCCCTATATCTCTATATCTCTGTTACCCCTATATCTCTATACCTCTGATACCCCTATATCTCTATACCTCTGTTACCCCTATATCTCTATATCTCTGATACCCCTATATCTCTATACCTCTGTTACCCCTATATCTCTATATCTCTGTTACCCCTATATCTCTATACCTCTGTTACCCCTATATCTCTATACCTCTGTTACCCCTATATCTCTATATCTCTGTTACCCCTATACCTCTGTTACCCCTATATCTCTATACCTCTGTTACCCCTATATCTCTGTTACCCCTATATCTCTGTTACCCCTATATCTCTATACCTCTGTTACCCCTATATCTCTATATCTCTGATACCCCTATATCTCTATATCTCTGTGCCGTTGGGGAAAGGTTAAACACTAGAATGACATTAAATACCTGGTCCAACAAAACATCTGCCAGCCACACCCTCCATCTCTCCCTCTCCCCCTCTCCCTCCCTCCATCTTTCTACCCCCTGTCTGTCTCCCTCCCCCCATCTCTCTCTCTCTCCTCTCATCTCTCTACTCCATGTCCCTCTCCCTCCTTCCATCTCTCTAACCCATGTCTCTCTCCCTTCATCTCCCTCCCTCCCTCCCTCCCTCCCTCCCTCCCTCCCTCCATCTCTCTACCCCTGTCCCTCTCCCTCCCTCCATCTCTCTACCCCCTGTCCCTCTCCCTCCCTCCATCTCTCTACCCCATGTCCCTCTCCCTCCCTCCATCTCTCTCCCTCCATCTCTCTACCCTCCCTCCCTCCCTCCCTCCCTCCCTCCCTCCCTCCCTCCCTCCCTCTCTCCCTCCCTCCCTCCCTCTCTCCCTTCCTCTCTACCCCCTCTCTCCCTCCCTCTACCCCCTCTCCCTCCCTCCCTCCCTCTCTCCCTTCCTCTCTACCCCCTCTCTCCCCCTTCCTCTCTCTACCCCCCCTCCCTCCCTCCCTCCCTCCCTCCCTCCCTCCCTCCCCCTCCCTCTCTCTACCCCCTGTCCCTCTCCCTCCCTCCCTCCCTCCCTCCCTCCCTCCCTCCCTCCCTCCCTCCCTCCCTCTCTCTACCCCCTGTCCCTCTCCCTCCCTCCCTCCCTCCCTCCCTCTACCCCCTCTCCCTCCCTCCCTCCCTCTCTCCCTTCCTCTCTACCCCCTCTCTCCCTCCCTCTACCCCCTCTCCCTCCCTCCCTCCCTCCCTCCCTCCCTCCCTCCCTCCCTCCCTCCCTCCCTCCCTCCCTCCCTCTACCCCCTCTCCCTCCCTCCCTCCCTCCCTCTCTCCCTTCCTCTCTACCCCCTCTCTCCCTCCCTCTACCCCCTCTCCCTCCCTCCCTCCCTCCCTCTCCCCCTTCCTCTCTCTACCCCCCCTCCCTCCCTCCCTCCCTCCCTCCCTCCCTCCCTCCCTCCCTCCCTCCCTCCCTCCCTCTCTCTACCCCCTGTCCCTCTCTCCCTCTCTCCCTCTCTCCCTCCCTCCCTCCCTCCCTCCCCTCCCTCCCTCCCTCCCTCCCTCCCTCCCTCCCTCCCTCCCCCTGCCTCTCTCTACCCCCTGTCCCTCTCCCTCCCTCTCTCCCTCCCTCTCTCTACCTCCTGTCTCCCTCCCTCCCTCTCCCCCTCCCCCTCTCCCTCCCTCCCTCTCTCTACCCCCTCCCTCCCTCTCTCTACCCCCTCCCTCCCTCCCTCTCTCTACCCCCTCCCTCCCTCCCTCCCTCAGCTCTCCCTCCCTCCCTCCCTCTCTCCCCCTCCCTCTCTCTACCGCCTGTCCCTCTCCCTCCCTCCCTCCCTCAGCTCTCCCTCCCTCCCTCTCTCTACCCCCTCCCTCCCTCCCTCAGCTCTCCCTCCCTCCCTCTCTCTCCCTCCCTCCCTCTCTCTACCTCCTGTCTCCCTCCCCCTCTCCCTCTCTCTCCCTCCCTCTCTCTACCCCCTCCCTCCCTCCCTCAGCTCTCCCTCCCTCCCTCCCTCTCTCTCCTCTTCGCTCAGAGGGCCGATAGAGGTGATGCGGCAGCATTCTATCACTGTCAGACCGCAGCAGGCGGCGTCTTTAAGCCCGTCTCCTCTCAGGGGCCAGAGGAAACAAGCCTAAACTCCAAACAGCCTAAAGCAGCTCCAAAAAAAACAGTTGTACAAATCATTAGTAATGATTTTTGGGGTCAACAAACAAAGGCGTGTGCGAGTGGGGAACCAGTTGAATCTCTTTCAAACTGTCGTCTCGAAACTAAAACACATCGTCGCTCCTCATCAACGTTATATAAGATGAATGTTCACGTCAGAGGAAGAAAAAAAACCCACTTACATAACTGTTGTAAGTAAAAGCAAACAAGAGGTTTAAACATGGGAGATTTCACCACTAAGCCGTGTAGCTTTAGTGATATTTCAAATTATTTCTCATTAAAGTTGAGTATTTATGATCTGATAACAGATGTCTTTTTCTTACAGAGCAAAGTATTAGTTTACAAATCAACATTTAAAAAAAATAAAATATGGTGAGTTTGATTTAAAAAAAAGCTGTACGCGTGTTTTCTCATCTATAATTCCTAACGATTAAAGTTACAATATGTCACTTCCTGTGTGACTTGAACAACAAAGTGGTTGATTTTGGTGCGGCAGGGTAGACTAGTGGTTAGAGTGGAGGGGCGGCAGGTAGCCTAGTGGTTAGAGTGGAGGGGCGGCAGGTAGCCTAGTGGTTAGAGTGGAGGGGCGGCAGGTAGACTAGTGGTTAGGGCGTTGGGCCAGTAACCAGCAGGTAGCCTAGCGGTTAGAGCGTTGGGCCAGTAACCAGCAGGTAGACTAGTGGTTAGAGCGTCGGGCCAGTAACCAGCAGGTAGCCTAGTGGTTAGAGCGTTGGGCCAGTAACCAGCAGGTAGACTAGTGGTTAGAGCGTTGGGCCAGTAACCAGCAGGTAGCCTAGTGGTTAGAGCGTTGGGCCAGTAACCAGCAGGTAGCCTAGTGGTTAGAGCGTTGGGCCAGTAACCAGCAGGTAGCCTAGTGGTTAGAGCGTTGGACCAGTAACCAGCAGGAAGCCTAGTGGTTAGAGCGTTGGGCCAGTAACCAGCAGGTAGCCTAGTGGTTAGAGCGTTGGGCCAGTAACCAGCAGGTAGCCTAGTGGTTAGAGTGGAGGGGCGGCAGGGTAGCCTAGTGGTTAGAGTGGAGGGGCGGCAGGGTAGCCTAGTGGTTAGAGTGGAGGGGCGGCAGGTAGCCTAGTGGTTAGAGCGTTGGGCCAGTAACCAGCAGGTAGTCTAGTGGTTAGAGTGTTGGGCCAGTAACCAGCAGGTAATCTAGTGGTTAGAGCGTTGGGCCAGTAACGTCAGCAGGTAGACTAGTGGTTAGAGCGTTGGGCCAGTAACCAGCAGGTAGCCTAGTGGTTAGAGCGTTGGGCCAGTAACCAGCAGGTAGAGCTGAGTACGGTCTAAGAGCGTTGGGCCAGTAACCAGCAGGTAGCCTAGTGGTTAGAGCGTTGGGCCAGTAACCAGCAGGCATAGGTAGCCACTAGTGCGTTAGAGTCAGCATGGGCCTGAGTAGTACCAGCAGGTAGCCTAGTGGTTAGAACGTCGGGCCAGTAACCGAGCAGGTAGACCTAGTGAGTTAGAAGCGTCGGGCCAGTAACCAGCAGGTAGCCTCTAACGAGACCCTGCTTGTCAATCAAGCAGATAACAACTAAATATTCTGGACATTCCTCACAAACAGCTTTTTCCAGCACTTGGGCTGTTGTTGTCGTTATTCCATACACCATCACAACAACTGTTGTTGTTGTCGATTATCCATACACCATCACAACAGCTGTTGTTGTTGTCGTCATTCCATACACCATCACCACAGCTGTTCATAACTTGACTGTGATTCATAAAAGTCCTTCCTAGATCAGAGGACGACGTGTGAAAATATCAGGCCGTAATGAAACAGCTCGACAACAAAATGCTCGTCCGAGTATTACGTAAAGAAATACCTGAAGAACCCATGTCCAGATACCAAGCACGAGAAACGGGTTTTAAACGGGTTTTAAAATCAACTTGTTAATTTTATGTAATATAGCTATGTTCCCCTTATATCTAAAGGTAATAAAATTAAAACAAATTGGGAGATTATGATCAATGATTTATCAACAGCTGTAACAAATTGTCGAGCGTAGTTTGAGGAAAGACCCTGATACAGAATGTACGAAGAGTTGAAGTCGGAAGTTTACATGCACCTCAGCCAAATACTTTTAAACTCAGTTTTCCACAATTCCTGACATTTAATCCTAGTAAAAATTCCCTGTCTTAGGTCAGTTAGGATCACCACTTTATTTTCAGAATGTGAAATGTCAGAATAATAGTAGAGAGAATGATTTATTTCAGCTTTTATTTCTTTCATCACATTCCCAGTGGGTCAGAAGTTTACATACACTCAATTAGTATTTGGTAGCATTGCCTTTAAATTGTTTACCTTGGGTCAAACGTTTCAGGTAGCCTTCCACAAGCTTCCCACAATAAGTTGGGTGAATTTTGGCCCATTCCTCCTGACAGAGCTGGTGTAACTGAGTCAGGTTTGTAGGCCTCCTTGCTCGCACATGCTTTTTCAGTTCTGCCCACAAATGTTCTATAGGATTGAGGTCAGGTCTTTGTGATGTCCACTCCAATACCTTGACTTTGTTGTCCTTAAGCAATTTTGCTACAACTTTGGAAGTATACTTGGGGTCATTGTCCATTTGGAAGACCCATTTGCGACCAAGCTTTAACTTCCTGACTGATGTCTTGAGATGTTGCTTAAATATATCCATATAATTTTCCTCCCTCATGATGCCATCTATTTTGTGAAGTGCACCAGTCCCTCCTGCAGCAAAGCACCCCCACAACATGATGCCGCCACCCCCGTGCTTCACGGTTGGGATGGTGTTCTTCGGCTTGCAAGCCCCTTTTTCCTCCAAACATAACGATGGTCATTATGGCCAAACAGTTCTATTTTTGTTTCATCAGACCAGAGGACATTTCTCCAAAAAGTACGATCTTTGTCCCCATGTGCATCAAGGTTAGGATTAGGGTTAGGGTTAGGTTAGGGTTAGGTTAGGGTTAGGGTTAGGGTTAGGGTTAGGTTAGGGTTAGGGTTAGATAAGCAGGTATAAGGGTTAGGGTTAGATAAGGGGTATAAGGTTAAGGTTAGAGCTAAGGGGATATAAAGGTTACATAAAGGGATACAAAAGGTTAAGGTTAGGATTATAAGGGAGTATAAGGGTTAGGGTTAGATAACGGGGTATCAAGGTTAGGATTAGGGTTAGGGTTAGTGTTAGGGTTAGATAACGGGGTATCAAGGTTAGGATTAGGGTTAGGGTTAGGGTTAGGGTTAGATAACGGGGTATCAAGGTTAGGATTAGGGTTAGGGTTAGGGTTAGGGTTAGATAACGGGGTATCAAGGTTAGGATTAGGTTAGGGTTAGGGTTAGGTTAGGGTTAGGGTTAGGTCAGGGTTAGGGTTAGGGTTAGGTTAAGGTTAGGGTTAGGGTTAGATAACGGGTATCAAGGTTAGGATTAGGTTAGGGTTAGGGTTAGGTTAGGGTTAGGTAGGTTAGGGTTAGGTTAGGCTAGGTTAGGGTTAGGTTAGGGTTAGGTTAGGGTTAGGTCAGGGTTAGGGTTAGATAAGCAGGTATAAGGGTTAGGGTTAGATAACGGGGTATCAAGGTTAGGATTAGGGTCAGGGTTAGGTCAGGGTTAGGGTCAGATAAGCAGGTATAAGGGTTAGGGTGCAGATAACGGGGTATCGAAGGTCAGGATTAGGTAAGCAGGTGTAAAGGTTAGGGTTAGGGTTAGGGGTTAGGGTTAGGGTTAGGGGTTAGGTCAGCAGGTGTAAAGGTTAGGGTTAGGGTTAGGGTTAGGGTTGGGTTAGGTCAGCAGGTGTAAAGGTTAGGGTTAGGGTTAGGGTTAGGGGTTAGGTAAGCAGGTGTAAAGGTTAGGGTTAGATAAGGGGATATAAAGGTTAAGATCAGAACTAGAGGGGTATGAGGATTAGATAAAGGGATATGAGGGTTCGGGTAGGGGTTAGGTAAGAAAGGTGCAGAGATTGAGGTGAAAATGGAAAAATAAGGGTTGGGACCGAATAACCAGGGGTTGGGGTTAAAGTTAGGATCAATCCAAGAATCAGGTTTAGATCTAGGGTCTAGGGGTTAAGGTTAGGCATGAGGATCTATAAATTAGGGTAGATAATTAGGATTTTAGAATTAGGGTGGAATATAAGGGTCTAGGATAGGGGATCAGGATTTCGAGGAGTAGAATTTCAGGAGTGGGGAACCGCCCGACAAACACACAAATAAAAAGTACCGATACAGGGCAATAATAAGTGCTACTACACAAAGGCAAGACCACAATAGACGGATCAACGTCCCACACTGAGTGTTAAGATAAGTGCTATTGAACCGCCCGACAAACACACAAATAAATAAATAAATAAATAAATAAATAAATAAATAAATGGAGGGTTAGGGTTAGGGTTAGGGTCAGGGTTAGGGTTAGGGTTAGGGGTCAGGGTTAGGGTTAGGGTCAGGGGTTAGGGTTAGGGTTAGGGTTAGGGTCAGGGGTTAGGGTTAGGGTTAGGGTTAGGGTTAGGGTCAGGGGTCAGGGTTAGGGTTAGGGTCAGGGGTCAGGGGTCAGGGTTAGGGTTAGGGTCAGGGGTCAGGGGTCAGGGTGAGAAGACCATAAACTGAGCAACGTACCTTAGCCACCCTGTTCGCCACCTCCCTGCCCACCATGAGGCCCTGGACGAAGGTCCTTGCAGCGATGAAGGACCTCGTGACCTGGGCTTTTAGTTTCCTGGGCACGTCACCGAAAGGCTTCAGCTGGTCGGTGTATTTACTGACGCACTCCAAGTAGTCGTCGGTGAAGTGGTACTGAGAGTTCAGCAGCTGAAACATCCTCTCAGCAGACGGGACCAGAAGTCGTTCAGCGTCTCGTCCAGGTTGACGTTCCCTCCGGTGTAGTAGCGTTTCAGCTCAGTGAACAGGTCCTGGAACAGCTCACTGTTCTGCATGTACAGCTTCCCGTAGGTCCGAGTGAACATGGTATTCAGGGATTTCTCGCTGTTGTCTAGGAGCTCCAGGAAGAACTCTGTAAGAAGGGAAGGGAGGAGAGAGAGAGAGGAAAGATTCAAATGTGAAGAGATGGGACTCTGTAAGAAGAGAGAGAGAGAGAGAGAGAGAGAGAGAGAGAGAGAGAGAGAGAGAGAGAGAGAGAGAGGAAAGACTCAGATGTGAAGAGATGGGACTCTGTAAGAAGGGAGGAGGGAGAGAGAGAGAGAGAGAGAGAGAGAGAGAGAGGAAAGATTCAGATGTGAAGAGATGGGACTCTGTAAGAAGGGAGGAGGGAGAGAGAGAGAGAGAGAGAGAGAGAGAGAGAGAGAGAGAGAGAGAGAGAGAGAGAGAGGAAAGACTCAGATGTGAAGAGATGGGACTCTGTAAGAAGGGAGGAGAGAGAGAGAGAGAGAGAGAGAGGAGAGAGAGAGGGAGAGAGAGAGAGAGAGAGAGAGAGAGAGAGAGAGAGAGAGAGAGAGAGAGAGAGAGAGAGAGAGAGAGAGAGAGAGGAAAGACTCAGAGGGGAAGAGATGGAGCGTTGAATTTGCATACAGAAGCTCAGCATTGTGTCTAAGGAATGTTATTTATTGTATTGTATGAAAATGTTAAGTCATGTCTAAGCGCTTGTCATTTTGTCAACAGCTTCTGACAAAGAAACCAGATTTTCTACAGAGCTGCTCTTCCAGCCTCAATGCAACACCATGCTGGGATGTTCAAACACTGGCTTTCATTCACTACTTTATTCAAATACTGTTCTATACATGTACTTCAGAGTAGAACAGCAATATCAAATACTATTCTATAAATGTACTTCAGATGAAACATAAAACTGAGGTCTTGGTTTTATTCTTAGTATTTCTGAGTTTGGATAGACACTATTTATTTCTCCAAAGAGTATGATGACGGATAATCCAGTAAGTAACAAGACTCTCTCTATTCTCTGTGGTCCAGGCTGGGATTGCATTTCAAATTGCACCCTATTCCCTATCTATAGTGCACTACTTAGACCAGGCCCTATAGAACCCTATTCCCTATCTATAGTGCACTACTTAGACCAGAGCCCTATAGAACCCTATTCCCTATAGAGTGCACAACTTTAGACCAGGGCTCTACAGAGAATAGGGTGCCATTTTGGACCCTCCCTGAGTCTGAATGAAAGATGTCCCTCATAGCGTAGTTTCATTCAGGTCTGGTGATGTTTTGTAATATATATATATATAGACAGAGGACGACGTTCAGGTAACGGTGACAACAATCATGGAAAACCCCTGGAGTAAGTCGGCCATTTTGAAAACACCTGCTTCTACACAGGGCTGCTTCCTGAGTTCATTAAGGAAGTAGCGTCCATCATGCTTAGGGTCATGTATAAAAATGCCCAGTTACCCGTTATTTTGGTTACCATGGTTAGAAGAAGATATCTCAGCCAATGAAAAAGACAGCCAAATAGTGCGTTAAGTTATCACTATCCTTTTAACCATCTAAATACACAACCAAATTCAAAATGGAGAAAAAACAACGTCCGATTTTTGGATTAGTTGTCACCTAAATTACATTTAACCATTTTAGTCATTTAGCAGACGCTCTTATCCAGAGCGACTTACAGTAGTGAATGCATACATTTCATTTCATGGGCGTCGTCCCAATAACAGAACCAACGACCTGCAGCTGAGATCCCATTAAAAGTATATGGCTCAAGAGCGATCAATACCGTTCGAGGTTCTGCACAGAACGACCTAGAACATTCACGCCATCTAGAACATTCACTCCATCTAGAACATTCACTCCATCTAGAACATTCACGCCATCTAGAACATTCACGCCATTTAGAACATTCACTCCATCTAGAACATTCACGCCATCTAGAACATTCACGCCATTTAGAACATTCACTCCATCTAGAACATTCACTCCATCTAGAACATTCACGCCATCTAGAACATTCACTCCATCTAGAACATTCACTCCATCTAGAACATTCACTCCATCTAGAACGTTCACGCCATCTAGAACGTTCACTCCATCTAGAACATACACGCCATCTAGAACATTCACTCCATCTAGAACATTCACTCCATCTAGAACATTCACGCCATCTAGAACATTCACTCCATCTAGAACGTTCACGCCATCTAGAACGTTCACTCCATCTAGAACATACACGCCATCTAGAACATTCACGCCATCTAGAACATTCACTCCATCTAGAACATTCACGCCATCTAGAACATTCACTCCATCTAGAACATTCAACCTCCATCTAGAACATTCACTCCATCTAGAACATTCACGCCATCTAGAACATACACTCCATCTAGAACATTCACTCCATCTAGAACATTCACGCCATCTAGAACATTCACGCCATTTAGAACATTCACGCCATCTAGAACGTTCACTCCATCTAGAACATTCACTCCATCTAGAACATTCACTCCATCTAGAACATTCACTCCATCTAGAACATTCACTCCATCTAGAACATTCACGCCATCTAGAACATACACTCCATCTAGAACATTCACTCCATCTAGAACATTCACGCCATCTAGAACATTCACTCCATCTAGAACATTCACGCCATCTAGAACATTCACTCCATCTAGAACGTTCACTCCATCTAGAACGTTCACTCCATCTAGAACATTCACTCCATCTAGAACGTTCACTCCATCTAGAACGTTCACTCCATCTAGAACGTTCACTCCATCTAGAACGTTCACTCCATCTAGAACATACACGCCATCTAGAACATTCACTCCATTTAGAACATACACGCCATCTAGAACATTCACTCCATCTAGAACATTCACTCCATCTAGAACATTCACGCCATCTAGAACATTCACTCCATCTAGAACATTCACGCCATCTAGAACGTTCACTCCATCTAGAACGTTCACTCCATCTAGAACGTTCACTCCATCTAGAACGTTCACTCCATCTAGAACGTTCACTCCATCTAGAACATTCACTCCATCTAGAACGTTCACTCCATCTAGAACGTTCAACATTATTTATTGCAGGTTGGTTACCACCATGACCTAATTCTGTGGTTGAAATTTCACCCTCAAAACAAGCGTGTGAGTGTGTGTGTGTGTGTGTGCGTCTGAGTCGTTTTCCACCATCAATAAAACACCACATGATGGAATTTCTGATGGAAGAATGGAGTCGCATCCCTCCCATAGAGTCCAGACACATGTAGAATCAATGCCGAGGTTCTGGTGGTTCTGGCGGTTCGGTTCGACCCAACGTCCTATTCAGACACTTAATGTTGGTGTTTCCTTTATTTTGGCAGTTACCTGTAAATCAGCCAAGGATATGTACCACTGACTGGAGTAATGTATAGGGAGATATGTACCACTGACTGGGGTTATGTATAGGGAGATATGTACCACTGACTGGGGTAATGTATAGGGAGATATGTACCACTGACTGGGGTTATGTATAGGGAGATATGTACCACTGACTGGGGTTATGTATAGGGAGATATGTACCACTGACTGGGGTTATGTACAGGGAGATATGTACCACTGGCTGGGGTAATGTATAGGGAGATATGTACCACTGACTGGGGTTATGTATAGGGAGATATGTACCACTGACTGGGGTAATGTACAGGGAGATATGTACCACTGACTGGGGTAATGTATAGGGAGATATGTACCACTGACTGGGGTAATGCATAGGGAGATATGTACCACTGACTGGGGTAATGTATAGGGAGATATGTACCACTGACTGGGGTAATGTACAGGGAGATATGTACCACTGACTGGGGTAATGTATAGGGAGATATGTACCACTGACTGGGGTAATGTATAGGGAGATATGTACCACTGACTGGGGTAATGTATAGGGAGATATGTACCACTGACTGGGGTAATGTACAGGGAGATATGTACCACTGACTGGGGTTATGTATAGGGAGATATGTACCACTGACTGGGGTAATGTATAGGGGGATATGTACCACTGACTGGGGTAATGTATAGGGAGATATGTACCACTGACTGGGGTAATGCATAGGTAGATATGTACCACTGGCTGGGGTTATGTATAGGTAGATATGTACCACTGGCTGGGGTAATGTATAGGGAGATATGTACCACTGACTGGGGTTATGTATAGGGAGATATGTACCACTGGCTGGGGTTATGTATAGGGAGATATGTACCACTGACTGGGGTAATGTACAGGGAGATATGTACCACTGACTGGGGTAATGTACAGGGAGATATGTACCACTGGCTGGGGTTATGTATAGGGAGATATGTACCACTGACTGGGGTAATGTATAGGGAGTCAGTCCAGAACATGAATATTTAAACAGCTTAAATAACAGCCCACAAGCAGCATTAATGATTCATGTAAAGCTTCTGATAGTAACACAATATTCATGTGATTTAGACACAGCCACCGGGATACGAATGTAGATTATCCATATTACACACTGCTATTTACATTTACCATTCATCTGTCGCCAAAGACATTTTTTTCCCAAGTTTGTGCAGTTGTCTTTATAATTACATATCGTGTTCAAGAGGATTGAAAGAGACTGGAAGGACTTTTGTTTTGAAATCCTCTGACATAATAACGGAATAGTATTGCTGCAAAACGTGAATGTAATCCTATGATCCAATTAAGGCAAGGGTATCATTAAGGGGAACAGAAATATGTTTCAATTGACCACACACACACACACACACACACACACACACACACACACACACACACACACACACACACACACACACACACACACACACACACACACACACACACACACACACACACACACACACACACACACGACAGCTGCTGACCTTTCTCTAAATATCTGTACTCTTCATACTAATCGCATGTGGGTCTCAGTGAGTTTGTCCTGAGCAGTCAGAACAATACACTATAACCTGGAGAATGACAGGACAATACACTATAATGTTTCCATGTTGTGTTGCTGTCATGTTGTGTTGCTGCCATGTTTCCATGTTGTGTTGCTGCCATGTTTCCATGTTGTGTTGCTGCCATGTTTTCATGTTGTGTTGCTGCCATGTTTTCATGTTGTGTTGCTGCCATGCTGTCATGTTGTGTTGCTGCCATGTTTCCATGTTGTGTTGCTGCCATGTTTTCATGTTGTGTTGCTGCCATGTTTTCATGTTGTGTTGCTGCCATGTTGTGTTGCTGCCATGTTGTGTTGCTGCCATGTTGTGTTGCTGCCATGTTGCCATGTTGTGTTGCTGCCATGTTGTGTTGCTGCCATGTTGTGTTGCTGCCATGTTTTCATGTTGTGTTGCTGCCATGTTGTCATGTTGTGTTGCTGCCCTGTTGTCATGTTGTGTTGTCTCTCTTGTTGTCATGTTGTGTTGTCTCTCTTGTTGTCATGTTGTGTTGCTGCCATGTTGTCATGTTGTGTTGCTGCCATGTTGTCATGTTGTGTTGCTGCCATGTCTTCATGTTGTGTTGCTGCCATGTTTTCATGTTGTGTTGCTGCCATGTTGTGTTGCTGCCATGCTGTCATGTTGTGTTGCTGCCATGTTTCCATGTTGTGTTGCTGCCATGTTGTGTTGTCTCTCTTGTTGTGATGTTGTGTTGCTGCCATGTTTCCATGTTGTGTTGCTGCCATGTTGTCATGTTGTGTTGCTGCCATGTTGTCATGTTGTGTTGCTGTCATGTTGTGTTGCTGCCCTGTTTTCATGTTGTGTTGCTGCCCTGTTTTCATGTTGTGTTGCTGCCATGTTTCCATGTTGTGTTGCTGCCATGTTGTCATGTTGTGTTGCTGCCATGTTGTCATGTTGTGTTGCTGTCATGTTGTGTTGCTGCCCTGTTTTCATGTTGTGTTTTGTCCTATATTTATTTGTATTTATTTTTGTATTTTGAATCCCAGCCCCCCGTCCCCGCAGGAGGCCTTTTGCCTTCTGGTAGACCGTCATTGTAAATAAGAATTTGTTCTTAACCGACTCGCCTCGTTAAATAAAAAGGTGAAATAAATAAATAACAACACTTAAACTTTGCTAACAAGACTTCAAACCCTTCAGTGAACCAACAGACAGAAACACAAACAATCCCTGAACTGTCAAAACACACATCAACAGTCTGTAAACAAACAACAACAGATAGTGGTGACATGGGACAGGACCGCTAATAAACCACACAGGAAATCCTCCAAACAGTTTAACGGCTGGGGCGCCATGTGGTTATGCTGTTGCTATGGTGATAAAAACACGGGAACAATACGGGCTGAGAGTGGTTTACTCCTGTGGTGAGCCAGTTAACCTTTAAGGCATGGCTGATCAGTGATACCCCTCCTGTGGTGAGCCAGTAAACCTTTAAGGCATGGCTGATCAATGTTTCCACTCCTGTGGTGAGACAGTTAACCTTTAAGGCATGGCTGATCAGTGTTACCCCTCCTGTGGTGAGCCAGTAAACCTTTAAGGCATGGCTGATCAATGTTACCACTCCTGTGGTGAGACAGTTAACCTTTAAGGCATGGCTGATCAGTGTTTCCACTCCTGTGGTGAGCCAGTTAACCTTTAAGGCATGGCTGATCAATGTTACCACTCCTGTGGTGAGACAGTTAACCTTTAAGGCATGGCTGATCAATGTTACCACTCCTGGGATGAGCCAGTTATCTTTGAAGGCATGGCTGATCAATGTTACCACTCCTGTGGTGAGCCAGTTAACCTTTAAGGCATGGCTGATCAGTGTTACCACTCCTGTGGTGAGCCAGTTAACCTTTAAGGCATGGCTGATCAGTGTTACCACTCCTGTGGTGAGCCAGTTAAACTTTAAGGCATGGCTGATCAGCAGTTAACCTTTAAGGCATGGCTGATCAGTGTTACCCCTCCTGTGGTGAGCCAGTAAACCTTTAAGGCATGGCTGATCAATGTTACCACTCCTGTGGTGAGACAGTTAACCTTTAAGGCATGGCTGATCAGTGTTTCCACTCCTGTGGTGAGCCAGTTAACCTTTAAGGCATGGCTGATCAATGTTACCACTCCTGTGGTGAGCCAGTTAACCTTTAAGGCATGGCTGATCAACGTTACCACTCCTGTGGTGAGACAGTTAACCTTTAAGGCATGGCTGATCAACGTTACCACTCCTGGGATGAGCCAGTTAACCTTTAAGGCATGGCTGATCAGTGTTTCCACTCCTGTGGTGAGCCAGTTAACCTTTAAGGCATGGCTGATCAATGTTACCACTCCTGGGATGAGCCAGTTAACCTTTAAGGCATGGCTGATCAGTGTTTCCACTCCTGTGGTGAGCCAGTTAACCTTTAAGGCATGGCTGATCAGCAGTTAACCTTTACGGCGTGGCTGATCAACGTTTCCACTGGTGCTATTTGCTTGGCTTCCAGCCGTGTAGAGTGACTTGGCTGGGTGACAGGCGATCACTCAGAGAGGGAAAGTCAATGTGGGTTTGTATAATTAATTACCTGTATAAAGCCTTAGTTTAAAGGTATAATCACAATAGACTGAGACGCCCTGATCTGTTGCACCTGTTCCTTGTGATTGTCTCCACCCCCATCCAGGTGTCGCTGATTTCCCCCGGTGTATTTATCCCTGTGTTTCCTGTCTCTCTGTGTATTTATCCCTGTGTTTCCTGTCTCTCTGTGTATTTATCCCTGTGTTTCCTGTCTCTCTGTGTATTTATCCCTGTGTTTCCTGTCTCACTGTGTATTTATCCCTGTGTTTCCTGTCTCTCTGTGTATTTATCCCTGTGTTTCCTGTCTCTCTGTAACAGTGTATTTATCCCTGTGTTTCCTGTCTCTCTGTGTATTTATCCCTGTGTTTCCTGTCTCTCTGTGTATATATCCCTGTGTTTCCTGTCTCTCTGTGTATTTATCCCTGTGTTTCCTGTCTCTCTGTGTATTTATCCCTGTGTTTCCTGTCTCTCTGTGTATTTATCCCTGTGTTTCCTGTCTCTCTGTGTATTTATCCCTGTGTTTCCTGTCTCTCTGTGTATTTATCCCTGTGTTTCCTGTCTCTCTGTAACAGTGTATTTATCCCTGTGTTTCCTGTCTCTCTGTGTATTTATCCCTGTGTTTCCTGTCTCTCTGTGTATATATCCCTGTGTTTCCTGTCTCTCTGTGTATTTATCCCTGTGTTTCCTGTCTCTCTGTGTATTTATCCCTGTGTTTCCTGTCTCTCTGTGTATTTATCCCTGTGTTTCCTGTCTCTCTGTGTATTTATCCCTGTGTTTCCTGTCTCTCTGTGTATTTATCCCTGTGTTTCCTGTCTCTCTGTGTATTTATCCCTGTGTTTCCTGTCTCTCTGTAACAGTGTATTTATCCCTGTGTTTCCTGTCTCTCTGTGTATTTATCCCTGTGTTTCCTGTCTCTCTGTGTATTTATCCCTGTGTTTCCTGTCTCTCTGTGTATTTATCCCTGTGTTTCCTGTCTCTCTGTGTATTTATCCCTGTGTTTCCTGTCTCTCTGTATTTATCCCTGTGTTTCCTGTCTCTCTGTGTATTTATCCCTGTGTTTCCTGTCTGTCTGTGTATTTATCCCTGTGTTTCCTGTCTCTCTGTGTATTTATCCCTGTGTTTCCTGTCTCTCTGTGTATTTATCCCTGTTTCCTGTCTCTCTGTGTATTTATCCCTGTGTTTCCTGTCTCTCTGTGTATTTATCCCTGTGTTTCCTGTCTCTCTGTGTATATATCCCTGTGTTTCCTGTCTCTCTGTGTATTTATCCCTGTGTTTCCTGTCTGTCTGTGTATTTATCCCTGTGTTTCCTGTCTCTCTGTGTATTTATCCCTGTGTTTCCTGTCTCTCTGTGTATTTATCCCTGTTTCCTGTCTCTCTGTGTATTTATCCCTGTTTCCTGTCTCTCTGTGTATTTATCCCTGTGTTTCCTGTCTCTCTGTGTATTTATCCCTGTGTTTCCTGTCTCTCTGTGTATTTATCCCTGTGTTTCCTGTCTCCCAGTGTTTTTCCCCATTCTCCTTTTTCTAGTCCTCCCGGGTTTTGACCCTTGCCTGTTTCTGGACTCTGTACCCGCCTGCCTGACCTTTCTGCCTGCCTTGACCCTGACCCTGTCTGCCACTCTGTACCTCCTGGACTCTGATCTGGTTTTGACCTTTTTTGCCTTGTCCACGACATGGTAGACTGTACTGTCTGGGTTAGAAAGCTAACCGAACACAGTCACAGGTCGTCCTGCCTTTCATCTCACAACAAACAGAGAAGGTTGCTGCTTTCCTCCTTCAAGGTAAAGAGAGAGAGAGAGAGAGACGGGGAGACGGAGAGAGAGAGATGAGGAGAGAGAGGGAGACGGGGAGAGAGAGAGAGAGACGGGGAGAGAGAGGGAGACGGGGAGACGGAGAGAGAGACGGGGAGACGGAGAGAGAGACGGGGAGACAGGGAGAGACGGGGAGAGAGAGAGAGAGAGAGAGACGGGGAGACGGAGAGAGAGACGGGGAGACGGATAGAGAGATGGGAAGAGAGAGAGACGGGGAGACGGATAGAGAGATGGGAAGAGAGAGAGACGGGGAGACAGGGAGAGAAAGAGAGAGACGGGGAGACAGAGCGAGAGACGGGGAGACGGAGCGAGAGACGGGGAGACGGATAGAGAGATGGGAAGAGAGAGAGACGGGGAGACAGGGAGAGAAAGAGAGAGACAGACAGAGATAGAGAAACAGTCAATTTACACTAATTACCGTGCCTGGATCTCTGCTGTCTCTCTTCTCCTCCGAGCTGCTTATCACAGTCAAATAAGAGGGGCCTTATTAAACCCCCCCAAAAAACTCTCTAAGTGCTCATTAGCCTGCTGCTGCAAGGCCACAGACATGACGTGAGGAGCAGAGAGGTTAGACAGATACTGCAGACCTCGGAAACCTGCTCTCCCTCTCAACAAACAAGTGTTCTCCACCACAGAGCAGGCGGACGAGATGTTAAAGGCTAATTAAAGAGATTCGGTCCTCTGTAGCTCAGAGCTGGGTACCAAACAGCACTCTATTCCCTCAGAGACTCAGTCCTCTGTAGCTCAGAGCTGGGGGCTGGGTACCAAACAGCACTCTATTCCCTCAGAGACTCAGTCCTCTGTAGCTCAGAGCTGGTGGCAGGGTACCAAACAGCACTCTATTCCCTCAGAGACTCAGTCCTCTGTAGCTCAGAGCTGGTGGCTGGGTACCAAACAGCACTCTATTCCCTCAGAGACTCAGTCCTCTGTAGCTCAGAGCTGGTGGCAGGGTACCAAACAGCACTCTATTCCCTCAGAGACTCAGTCCTCTGTAGCTCAGAGCTGGGGGCTGGGTATCAAACAGCACTCTATTCCCTCAGAGACTCAGTCCTCTGTAGCTCAGAGCTGGGTACCAGCCTGTCCCTCATCCCAGTCCCTCATCCCAGTCCCTCATCCCAGTCCCTCATCCCTGTCCCTCATCCCAGTCCCTCATCCCAGTCCCTCATCCCAGTCCCTCATCCCAGTCCTTCTCTCTGCCATTAGACACTCAGTCCCCAGCCAGTCAGTCAGTCCCCAGTCAGTCCCTCATCCCTGTCCCTCTCTCTGCCATTAGAGACTCAGTCCCCAGCCAGTCAGTCAGTCCCTCATCCCAGTCCTTCTCTCTGCCATTAGACACTCAGTCCCCAGCCAGTCAGTCAGTCCCCAGTCAGTCCCTCATCCATGTCCCTCTCTCTGCCATTAGAGACTCAGTCCCCAGCCAGTCAGTCAGTCCCTCATCCCTGTCCCTCTCTCTGCCATTAGAGACTCAGTCCCCAGCCAGTCAGTCAGTCCCTCATCCCTGTCCCTCTCTCTGCCATTAGAGACTCAGTCCCCAGCCAGTCAGTCAGTCCCTCATCCCTGTCCCTCTCTCTGCAGCTCATCTCAGTGGGACGTGGTCCTGATTACACCTACATTTGTTTAAGTAATAGGAGCCTTCAGGGTTTTTTTTCTCTTTTAGAAACCATGTCATTACTACCTCAGTAGATCTGAGTCAAGGACAAACATCACTGTGTCTTGATCAAGGTTTATACAGCAGAGAGAGAGAGAGAGAGACAGAGAGAGAGAGAGGCAGAGAGAGAGAGACAGAGAGAGAGAGGCAGAGAGAGAGAGGCAGAGAGAGAGAGAGGCAGAGAGAGAGAGAGACAGAGAGAGAGAGCGGCAGAGAGAGAGAGACAGAGAGAGAGAGGCAGAGAGAGAGAGACAGAGAGGCAGAGAGAGAGAGAGGCAGAGAGAGAGAGGCAGAGAGAGAGAGACAGAGAGAGAGAGGCAGAGAGAGAGACAGAGGCAGAGAGAGAGAGAGGCAGAGAGAGAGAGGCAG
>NC_138307.1:40707500-40722500 GCF_965601325.2 Salmo salar
GAGGGAGAGGAGAATCTGGCCAGAACTGTCTGTTGAAGAGAGACCGAGGGACGAGGAGAATCAGGACAGAACTGTCTGATGAAGAGAGACCGAGGGACGAGGAGAATCAGGACAGTACTGTCTGATGAAGAGAGACCGAGGGACGAGGAGAATCAGGACAGAACTGTCTGATGAAGAGAGACCGAGGGAGAGGAGAATCAGGACAGAACTGTCTAATGAAGAGAGACCGAGGGAGAGGAGAATCAGGACAGAACTGTCTGATGAAGAGAGACCGAGGGAGAGGAGAATCAGGACAGAACTGTCTGATGAAGAGAGACCGAGGGACGAGGAGAATCAGGACAGAACTGTCTGATGAAGAGAGACCGAGGGAGAGGAGAATCAGGACAGAACTGTCTGATGAAGAGAGACCGAGGGACGAGGAGAATCAGGACAGAACTGTCTGATGAAGAGAGACCGAGGGAGAGGAGAATCAGGACAGAACTGTCTGATGTAGAGAGACCGAGGGAGAGGAGAATCAGGACAGAACTGTCTGTTGTAGAGACCGAGGGACGAGGAGAATCAGGACAGAACTGTCTGATGAAGAGAGACCGAGGGAGAGGAGAATCAGGACAGAACTGTCTGATGAAGAGAGACCGAGGGAGAGGAGAATCAGGACAGAACTGTCTGATGAAGAGAGACCGAGGGAGAGGAGAATCAGGACAGAACTGTCTGATGAAGAGAGACCGAGGGAGAGGAGAATCAGGACAGAACTGTCTGATGAAGAGAGACCGAGGGAGAGGAGAATCAGGACAGAACTGCCTGTTTCAAAACGCTTCTGATGCTTGTTATAAATAATGCTGCAGAATCTCAAGTGGAAAATGACAGCGTGTACTTATCCCATCTTTCTGAAGCCTTCCTTTGGTTTTAAAAGAAGGACTGTGAAATTTGTCAGAAGAGCTATAAGTTTATCTTGAAGCACAGATCGATTGAGTGCACAATGAAATACATTTTTCACGTTTAAAAAAGGGGGTATAGATATGTTATGCTATTGTCTTAAAGTATATGGCTATTGTGACTTGTGTTTTAATGTATTTGTCCAAGCTACTTCCCATATTCGACCAAATAGAGTGCTATTTGGTATGCATTATATAGGGAATAGGGTGCTATTTGGTATGCAGAGCAGAGTACTATATAGGGAATAGGGTGCTATTTGGTATGCATTATATAGGGAATAGGGTGCTATTTGCTATGCAGAGTGGAGCACTATATAGGGAATAGGCTGCTATTTGGTATGCATTATATAGGGAATAGGGTGCTATTTGGTATGCAGAGTGGAGCACTATATAGGGAATAGGGTGCTATATGGTATGCAGAGTGGAGCACTATATAGGGAATAGGGTGCTATTTGGTATGCTGGGTAGAGCACTATATAGGGAATAGGGTGCTATTTGGTATGCTGGGTAGAGCACTATATAGGGAATAGGGTGCTATTTGGTATGCACTATATAGGGAATAGGGTGCTATTTGGTATGCAGAGCAGAGCACTATATAGGGAATAGGGTGCTATTTGGTATGCAGAGTGGAGCACTATATAGGGAATAGGGTGCTATTTGGTATGCAGAGCAGAGCACTATATAGGGAATAGGGTGCTATTTGGTATGCAGAGTGGAGCACTATATAGGGAATAGGGTGCTATTTGGTATGCAGAGCAGAGCACTATATAGGGAATAGGGTGCTATTTGGTATGCAGAGTGGAGCACTATATAGGGAATAGGGTGCTATTTGGTATGCAGAGCAGAGCACTATATAGGGAATAGGGTGCTATTTGGTATGCAGAGGGGTCTTGCAGAGGAGCAGAGCCTGAATTTAAATGACTGAGAATCTCAAGCATCGTGGAGATAAAACTCCATTAGAACTGAGACGCACAATTCACCCAGAGACAGGGAGATGAGGACGATACCCGCAAACTATCAAAATACAGAAGGAAGCGATTCCCAAACCTTCCATAACAAAGCCATCACCCACAGAGAGATGAACCTGGAGAAGAGTCCCCTAAGCAAGCTGGTTCTGGGGCTCTGTTCACAAACACAAACAGACCCCACAGAGCCCCAGGACAGCAACACAATCAGACCCCACAGAGCCCCAGGACAGCAACACAAACAGACCCAACCAAATCATGAGAAAACAAAAAGATAATTACTTGACACATTGAAAAGAATTAACAAAAAAACAGCAAACTAGAATGCTATTTGTCCCTGAACAGAGAGAGACACAGTGGCAGAATACCTGACCACTGTGACTGACCCAAACTTAAGGAAATGCTTTGACTAAGTACAGACTCAGTGAACATAGCCTTGCTATTGAGAAAGGTCGCCGTAGTCGTTGTAACGTTCGTCGTACGAAGGAGACCAAGGTGCAGCGTGGTAAGCGTACATCTTTCACTTTAATAGACGAACACCGTCAAAACAACAAAAATACAAGAACGAACGAACGTAAAGTTAAAGCTACACAGTAACCTAACAAAAACAAACAGCAGCTGTACAAAATCAAGATCCACAACAACAACAAAAAACCCAGTGGGAAAAGGCATAAAATATAGAAATGCATAATCTAGAATGCCACCCAAATCACACCCTGACCTAACCAAATAGAGAAATAAAGGTCTCTCTTACGGTCAGGGCGTGACAGCCTTGCTATTGAGAAAGGTCGTCCGTAGGCAGACATGGCTCTCAAGAGAAGACAGGCTATGTGCAACACTGCCCACAAAATGAGGTGGAAACTGAGCTGCACTTCCTAACCTCCTGCCCAAATGTATGACCATATTAGAGACACATATTTCCCTCAGATTACACAGATACACAAAGAGTTTGATAAACTCCCATATCTACTGGGTGAAATACCACAGTGTTCCATCACAGCAGCAAGATGTGTGACCTGTTGCCACAAGAAAAGAAACCCACAGTTCACACAGAGACAGAGACACAGAGACAGAGACACAGAGACAGAGAGAGACAGAGAGACAGAGACAGAGACACAGAAACAGAGACACAGAGACAGAGAGAGACACAGAGAGACAGAGAGACAGAGAGACACAGAGAGACACAGAGAGACACAGAGAGACACAGAGAGACAGAGAGACACAGAGAGACACAGAGAGACACAGAGAGACAGAGAGACAGAGACACAGAGACAGACAGAGAGACAGACAGAGAGACAGAGACAGAGAGACAGAGAGACAGAGAGACAGAGACAGAGAGACACAGAGAGACACAGAGAGACACAGAGAGAGACAGAGAGACAGACAGAGAGACAGAGACAGAGACAGAGAGACAGAGAGACAGAGAGACAGACAGAGAGACAGAAAGAGAGACAGAGACAGAGAGACAGAGAGACAGACAGAGAGACAGACAGAGAGACACAGAGAGACAGAGAGACAGAGAGACAGACAGAGAGAGACACAGAGAGACAGAGAGACAGAGAGACAGAGAGTCAGAGAGACAGACAGAGAGACACAGAGAGACGTCTTCAGCTATCTAACATCAACACACTATAACCTACAGCGCCTTCGGAAAGTATTCAGACCCCTTGACTTTTTCCACATTGTGTTTACAGCCTTATTTAACATTTTATTACATTCATTTCCCCCCCCCCTCAATCTACACACAATACCCCAATGACAAAACACACAGGTTTTTAGAAATTAGAATAAATAAGTATTCAGACCCTTTGCTATGAGACTCGAAATTGATCTCAGGTGCATCCTGTTTCCATTGATCATCCTTGAGATGTTTCTACAACTTGATTGGAGTCCACCTGTGGTAAATTCAATTGATTGGACGTGATCTGGAAAGGCACACACCTGTCTATATAAGGTCCCACAGTCGACAGTTCATGTCAGAGCAAAAACCAAGCCATGAGGTCGAAGGAATTGTCCGTAGAGCTCAGAGACAAGATTGTGTCCAACGCTCCCCATCCAACCTGACAGATGTTGAGAGGATCTGCAGAGAAGAATGGGAGAAACTCCCCAGATACAGGTGTGCCAAGCTTGTAGCGTCATACCCAAGAAGACTTGAGGCTGTAATCACTGCCAAAGGTGCTTCAACAAAGTACTGAGTAAAGGGTCTGAATACTTATGGAAATGTGATATGTGTTTTTTTATTTTATAAATTTGCAAAGATGTTAAAAAAATAAATAAAATTGTTTGTCATTATGGGGTATTGTGATGTCATTATGGGGTATTGTGATGTCATTATGGGGTGTTGTGATGTCATTATGGGGTGTTGTGATGTCATTATGGGGTATTGTGATGTCATTATGGGGTATTGTGATGTCATTATCAGGGTATTGTGATGTCATTATGGGGTATTGTGATGTCATTACGGGGTATTGTGATGTCATTACGGGGTATTGTGTGTAGATTTGATGAGAAAAAAAACGATTTAATACATTTTAGAATAAGGCTGTAACGTAACAAAATGTGGAAACCTGGTGAAGGACCAACAGCATAGAGAGAGTTCCTACAGAAGGATTGCTTCATACTGAGCCTGGTGAAGGACCATATAGCATAGAGAGAGTTCCTACAGAAGGATTGCTTCATACTGAGCCTGGTGAAGGACCATATAGCATAGAGAGAGTTCCTACAGAAGGATTGCTTCATACTGAGCCTGGTGAAGGACCATATAGCATAGAGAGAGTTCCTACAGAAGGATTGCTTCATACTGAGCCTGGTGAAGGACCATATAGCATAGAGAGAGTTCCTACAGAAGGATTGCTTCATACTGAGCCTGGTGAAGGACCATATAGCATAGAGAGAGTTCCTACAGAAGGATTGCTTCATACTGAGCCTGGTGAAGGACCAACAACATAGAGAGAGTTCCTACATGTATGATATATGATATGATACGTTACGCTACATTACGCTACCCTACACTACGCTACACTACGCTATGCTATGCTACGCTACGCTACACTACGCTACGGTATGCTACGTAAACGGTATGATATATGATATGTTATGTTACGCTACGTTACGCTACACTACGTTACGCTACACTACGTTACGCTACATTACGGTACGCTACGCTATGGTACGCTATGGTACACTACACTACCTTACGGTACACTACACTACGTTACGCTACGGTACGCTATGGTACGCTACGGTATGGTATGCTACACTACGCTACGCTATACTACGTTACAGTATGCTTCGCTACACTACATTACGGTACGCTATGGTACGCTACGTTACGGTACGGTATGCTATGGTACGCTACGGTATGGTACGCTACGCTACACTACGTTACGGTACGCTTCGCTACACTACGGTACGGTATGCTTCGCTACACTACGCTACGCTACACTACGTTACGATATGCTACGCTACACTACGGTACGGTATGCTTCGCTACACTACGCTACGCTACACTACGTTACGGTATGCTACGCTACACTACGGTACGGTACGCTACACTACGCTACGCTACACTACGGTACGCTACGTTACGGTATGCTACGTTACGCTTCGCTACACTACGTTACGGTACGCTACGCTACACTACGGTACGGTACGCTACGCTACACTACGGTACGGTACACTACGCTACACTACGGTACGGTATGCTTCGCTACACTACGGTACGGTACGCTACGCTACACTACGGTACGGTATGCTTCGCTACACTACGCTTCGCTACACTACGTTACGGTATGCTACGCTACACTACGGTACGGTACGCTACGCTACACTACGTTACGGTACGCTTCGCTACACTACGTTACGGTATGCTACGCTACACTACGTTACGCTACGCTACACTACGTTACGGTACGCTTCGCTACACTACGTTATGCTACACTACACTACGGTACGGTACGCTACGCTACACTACGTTACGGTACAATTCGCTACACTACGGTACGGTATGCTACGCTACACTACGTTACGGTACGCTTCGCTACACTACGGTACGGTACGCTACGCTACACTACGGTACGCTACGCTACACTACGTTACGGTACAATTCGCTACACTACGTTACGCTACGCTACACTACGGTACGGTACGCTACGCTACGCTACACTACGTTACGGTACAATTCGCTACACTACGTTACGGTATGCTACGCTACGGTACGCTACGTTGATGATCCCTTTGAATTCTCCTCCATTTCAGCCCATTCAGCTTTCTCAGACGGTGAAGATTCAAGACGAATGGAAGTGGGAGATCAAAATGACTTCCTGCTCCTTCCACTTCCTAATTAGAATAAATAATGAATAGGAATATTCAAGGGTGACCTTTCTACTCCAAGACAATAAAACACATAACAGATTATCATAATTATAACCCCATTATAACAGATTATCATTATTGTCACAGATTATCCTCAGGAGAAAATGACTGGCATCATGTATTTATTTGACAGCGTTAAAACGCTTGGCAAGCAAACACCGAAGGTGGGTTCATTTCTCACAGCCCCACATCTTGCCATGCGGCCCTCGTTTAATACACATAAATACCAGCCTGTTTAATATGGTTCATTTAAAACCAGGGGCCCGATTATAACCTCTACACGATCAGTGTCCCGAAATCGGGACAGTTGCTGCTCAGTATGCGATAATGTGACTAGAATGGGGTCGTAAAACAACGACCAACTTTCCGGGACATCGACATGTTTTAATATCGTCAGAAAGCGTAAATGATTGTTAATCCAACTGCAGTGTCCAATTTACAGAAACTATTACAGCGGGGGGAGGGGGGGGGGGGGGAAATACCATGCTATTGTTTGGAGGATAGTGCACAACGAAACACTTTTATCAAGGCAACTGGTTTGATACATTCACCTCTGAAGGTAAATAATGTACTTACATTCAGTAATCTTGCTCTGATTTGTCATCCTGACGGTCCCAGAGATAAAATGTAGCGTAGTTTTGTTTGATAAAAATCTATTTTTATATCCTAACACGATCCATTTTGTATACAGAGGTTTTTCGTGAATTCAGACTTTTTCAACAAAACTAGTCTACGCAACCTCCTAAATGGCACCCAGTCCCCTATATACTGTAGGGCCCAAAGGGCTTTGGTCTAAAGTAGTGCACTATAAAGGGAATAGGGTTCCATTTGGTCTAAAAAGTGCACTATAAAGGGAATAGGGTTCTATAGGGTCCTGGTGTAAAGTAGTGCACTATAAAGGGAATAGGGTTCCATTTGGTCTAAAGAAGTGCACTATTAAGGGAATAGGGTTCCATTTGGTCTAAAGTAGTGCACTATAAAGGGAATAGGGTTCTATAGGGCTTTGGTCTAAAGTAGTGCACTATAAAGGGAATAGGGTTCCATTTGGTCTAAAGAAGTGCACTATTAAGGGAATAGGGTTCCATTTGGTCTAAAGTAGTGCACTATAAAGGGAATAGGGTTCCATTTGGTCTAAAGTAGTGCACTGTAAAGGGAATAGGGTTCCATTTGGTCTAAAGTAGTGCACTATGAAGGGATTAGGGTTCCATTTGGTCTAAAAGTGTGCACCATATAGGGAATAGGGTTCCATTTGGTCTAAAGAAGTGCACTATTAAGGGAATAGGGTTCCATTTGGTCTAAAGTAGTGCACTGTAAAGGGAATAGGGTTCCATTTGGTCTAAAGTAGTGCACTATGAAGGGATTAGGGTTCCATTTGGTCTAAAAGTGTGCACCATATAGGGAATAGGGTTCCATTTGGTCTAAAGTAGTGCACTATAAAGGGAATAGGGTTCCATTTGGTCTAAAGTAGTGCACTATAAAGGGAATAGGGTTCCATTTGGTCTAAAGAAGTGCACTATTAAGGGAATAGGGTTCCATTTGGTCTAAAGTAGTGCACTATAAAGGGAATAGGGTTCCATTTGGTCTAAAGTAGTGCACTATAAAGGGAATAGGGTTCCATTTGGTCTAAAGTAGTGCACTATGAAGGGATTAGGGTTCCATTTGGTCTAAAAGTGTGCACCATATAGGGAATAGGGTTCCTTTGGTCTAAAGACGTGCACTATTAAGGGAATAGGGTTCCATTTGGTCTAAAGTAGTGCACTATAAAGGGAATAGGGTTCCATTTGGTCTAAAGAAGTGCACTATAGGGAATAGGGTTCCATTTGGTCTAAAGTAGTGCACTATTAAGGGAATAGGGTTCCATTTGGTCTAAAGAAGTGCACTATAAAGGGAATAGGGTTCCATTTTGGTCTAAAGAAGTGCACTATAGGGAATAGGGTTCCATTTGGTCTAAAGTAGTGCACTATAAAGGGAATAGGGTTCCATTTGGTCTAAAGAACTGCACTATAGAGGGAATAGGGTTCCATTTGACCTAAAGTAGTGCACTATGTAGGGAATAGGGTTCCATTTGGAACATATCCTTTCTGCCTGCTCAGCAAGAACCAAATAGGAAGTGTAACATTTCCTCTGCTTTCAAAATCGAGTCCATCCACACCCTCCTCTAACAGGATATCTGATGTCCCACATTAGACATATCCGGGGGCCATGTCTCTTTAACAGCGTTGTCCCCTGGCTCTGTCCCCTATGGCACCCTATTATAGTGGGGAATAGGTTGTCCTGCAGTCTGGGGCAAAAGTAGTGCACTACGTAAGGGACAAGGTACCATTTGAAATGTAGTGGACAGTGGCTTAACAACACGTCCCATCGACTCTCTGCCAGGAGAGGACAGGAGGAGATTGTGTTGTAATCAGTGATGGCAGGATACAACAGTCTCCATATCTACGCAGAGGGCAGGGAATTATATATCCATATTCAGGGAATTAGCAACACGACAATAATTCAATTAAAGGGACATTTGATATGTGGCCGTGTTGTGCTAATAGGATGTGCTAATGTAGCTAGTGTTGTGCTAATAGGATGTGCTAATGTAGCTAGTTATGTAGCGTTGAGGCCGTGCTAATGTAGCTAGTGTTGTGCTAATAGGATGTGCTAATGTAGCTAGTTATGTAGCGTTGAGGCCATGCTAATGTAGCTAGTGTTGTGCTAATAGGATGTGCTAATGTAGCTAGTTATGTAGCGTTGAGGCCATGCTAATGTAGCTAGTTATGTAGCGTTGAGGCCATGCTAATGTAGCTAGTTATGTAGCGTTGAGGCCATGCTAATGTAGCTAGTTATGTAGCGTTGAGGCCGTGCTAATGTAGCTAGTGTTGTGCTAATAGGATGTGCTAATGTAGCTAGTTATGTAGCGTTGAGGCCGTGCTAATGTAGCTAGTGTTGTGCTAATAGGATGTGCTAATGTAGCTAGTTATGTAGCGTTGAGGCCGTGCTAATGTAGCTAGTTATGTAGCGTTGAGGCCATGCTAATGTAGCTAGTTATGTAGCGTTGAGGCCGTGCTACTTATGTAGCGTTGAGGCCATGCTAATGTAGCTGATTATGTAGCGTTGAGGCCGTGCTAATGTAGCTAGTTATGTAGCGTTGAGGCCGTGCTAATGTAGCTAGTTATGTAGCGTTGAGGCCGTGCTACTTATGTAGCGTTGAGGCCGTGCTAATGTAGCTAGTTATGTAGCGTTGAGGCCGTGCTAATGTAGCTGGTTATGTAGCGTTGAGGCCGTGCTAATGTAGCTGGTTACTAGGGAGGAGGAAGGCTGCTGTATATTTCACTAGGGAGGAGGAAGGCTGCTGTATATTTCACTAGGGAGGAGGAAGGCTGCTGTATGTTTCACTAGGGAGGAGGAAGACTGCTGTATATTTTACTAGGGAGGAGGAAGACTGCTGTATATTTCACTAGGGAGGAGGAGGAAGGCTGCTGTATATTTCACTAGGGAGGAGGAAGGCTGCTGTATATTTTACTAGGGAGGAGGAAGGCTGCTGTATATTTTACTAGGGAGGAGGAAGGCTGCTGTATATTTTACTAGGGAGGAGGAAGGCTGCTGTATATTTTACTAGGGAGGAGGAAGGCTGCTGTATATTTTACTAGGGAGGAGGAAGGCTGCTGTATATTTTACTAGGGAGGAGGAAGGCTGCTGTATATTTCACTAGGGAGGAGGAAGACTGCTGTATATTTCACTAGGGAGGAGGAAGACTGCTGTATATTTTACTAGGGAGGAGGAGGAAGGCTGCTGTATATTTCACTAGGGAGGAGGAAGGCTGCTGTATATTTTACTAGGGAGGAGGAAGGCTGCTGTATATTTCACTAGGGAGGAGGAAGGCTGCTGTATATTTCACTAGGGAGGAGGAAGACTGCTGTATATTTTACTAGGGAGGAGGAAGGCTGCTGTATATTTTACTAGGGAGGAGGAAGGCTGCTGTATATTTCACTAGGGAGGAGGAAGACTGCTGTATATTTCACTAGGGAGGAGGAGGAAGGCTGCTGTATATTTCACTAGGGAGGAGGAAGACTGCTGTATATTTCACTAGGGAGGAGGAAGACTGCTGTATATTCCACTAGGGAGGAGGAGGAAGGCTGCTGTATATTTTACTAGGGAGTCTCTCTCAGCTCATCCATATAGGGTATTATAATACAGTCTCTCAGCTCATCCATACAGGGTATTATAATACAGTCTCTCAGCTCATCCATACAGGGTATTATAATACAGTCTCTCAGCTCATCCATACAGGGTATTATAATACAGTCTCTCAGCTCATCCATACAGTGTATTATAATACAGTCTCTCAGCTCATCCATACAGGGTATTATAATACAGTCTCTCAGCTCATCCATACAGGGTATTATAATACAGTCTCTCTCAGCTCATCCATACAGGGTATTATAATACAGTCTCTCTCAGCTCATCCATACAGGGTATTATAATACAGTCTCTCAGCTCATCCATACAGGGTATTATAATACAGTCTCTCAGCTCATCCATACAGGGTATTATAATACAGTCTCTCAGCTCATCCATACAGGGTATTATTAATACAGGTCTCTCAGCTCATCCATACAGGGTATTATAATACAGTCTCTCTCAGCTCATCCATACAGGGTATTATAATACAGTCTCTCAGCTTATCGATACAGGGTATTATAATACAGTCTATCAGCTCATCCATACAGGGTATTATAATACAGTCTCTCTCAGCTCATCCATACAGGGTATTATAATACAGTCTCTCAGCTCATCCATACAGGGTATTATAATACAGTCTCTCAGCTCATCCATACAGGGTATTATTAATACAGGTCTCTCAGCTCATCCATACAGGGTATTATAATACAGTCTCTCAGCTCATCCATACAGGGTATTATAATACAGTCTCTCAGCTCATCCATACAGGGTATTATAATACAGTCTCTCAGCTCATCCATACAGGGTATTATAATACAGTCTCTCTCAGCTCATCCATACAGGGTATTATAATACAGTCTCTCAGCTCATCCATACAGGGTATTATAATACAGTCTCTCAGCTCATCCATACAGGGTATTATAATACAGTCTCTCAGCTCATCCATACAGGGTATTATAATACAGTCTCTCAGCTCATCCATACAGGGTATTATAATACAGTCTCTCAGCTCATCCATACAGGGTATTATAATACAGTCTCTCTCAGCTCATCCATACAGGGTATTATAATAATGCAGTGTTGTAGCAGACTGTGTAATATGTTGCAGTTCTCCAGCAGCTCGTGCGTCTTCACTGGCAGCTCCTGTTTAAAGCATCTTTCCATTAAAAGGTGCACCAGCCCCCCTTGGCTTTAACAAGAATGAAGAGGGAGTCTAGTCTGTACGTCCAGAACTCTCTCTCAGTCTGGTAACTTCTGGAGGACTATCTGCTCTGGGTAATGGACTTTTAGACAAATCTGTATGGAGCCAGTGGACTAGAATACTTGAAAAGCATTTTGTAATTCGGGTACAGAGCATATTATATACAGTGCATTCGGGAAGGTATTCAAACCCCTTTACTTTTTCCACATTTTGTTACGTTACAGCCTTAATCTAAAATACGTAGACCCCCTTAGACTGCAGGGCCAAAGGGATTCGTAACAGGGAGGTTTGATCTCTCTGTACTTTGTTCCATTCATCTTTGTCCTCGATCCTGACTAGTCTCCCAGTCCCTGCCGCTGAAAAACATCCCCACAGCATGATGCTGCCACCACCATGCTTCACCGTAGGGATGGTGCCAGGTTTCCTCCAGACGTGACGCTTGGCATTCAGGCCAAAGAGTTCAATCTTGGTTTCATCAGACCAGAGAATCTTGTTTCTCATGGTCTGAGAGTCTTTATGTGCCTTTTGGCAAACTCCAAGTGGGCTGTCATGTACCTTTAACTGAGGAGGGGCTTCCGTCTGGCCACTCTACCATAAAAGCCTGATTGGTGGTCAGGTTCCTGGTCACCTCCCTGACCAAGGCCCTTCTCCCCCTGATTGGTCAGTTTGGTCGGGCGGCCAGCTCTAGGAAGAGTCCCTGAGTTACAGTATGTAGAGGTGAGGTGATAGGACCAGACAGTGCTCTCTGAGTTACAGTATGTAGAGGCGATAGGACCAGACAGTGCTCCCTGAGTTACAGTATGTAGAGGTGAGGTGATAGGACCAGACAGTGCTCTCTGAGTTACAGTATGTAGAGGCGATAGGACCAGACAGTGCTCCCCGAGTTACAGTATGTAGAGGTGATAGGACCAGACAGTGCTCCCTGAGTTACAGTATGTAGAGGTGATAGGACCAGACAGTGCTCCCTGAGTTACAGTATGTAGAGGTGATAGGACCAGACAGTGCTCCCTGAGTTACAGTATGTAGAGGTGAGGTGATAGGACCAGACAGTGCTCCCTGAGTTACAGTATGTAGAGGTGATAGGACCAGACAGTGCTCCCTGAGTTACAGTATGTAGAGGTGATAGGACCAGACAGTGCTCCCTGAGTTACAGTATGTAGAGGTGATAGGACCAGACAGTGCTCCCTGAGTTACAGTATGTAGAGGTGATAGGACCAGACAGTGCTCCCTGAGTTACAGTATGTAGAGGCGATATGACCAGACAGTGCTCCCTGAGTTACAGTATGTAGAGGTGATAGGACCAGACAGTGCTCCCTGAGTTACAGTATGTAGAGGTGATAGGACCAGACAGTGCTCTCTGAGTTACAGTATGTAGAGGTGATAGGACCAGACAGTGCTCCCTGAGTTACAGTATGTAGAGGTGATAGGACCAGACAGTGCTCCCTGAGTTACAGTATGTAGAGGTGATAGGACCAGACAGTGCTCCCTGAGTTACAGTATGTAGAGGTGAGGCGATAGGACCAGACAGTGCTCCCTGAGTTACAGTATGTAGAGGCGATAGGACCAGACAGTGCTCCCTTTAGTTACAGTATGTAGAGGTGATAGGACCAGACAGTGCTCCCTGAGTTACAGTATGTAGAGGTGATAGGACCAGACAGTGCTCCCTGAGTTACAGTATGTAGAGGTGATAGGACCAGACAGTGCTCCCTTTAGTTACAGTATGTAGAGGTGATAGGACCAGACAGTGCTCCCTTTAGTTACAGTATGTAGAGGTGATAGGACCAGACAGTGCTCCCTGAGTTACAGTATGTAGAGGTGATAGGACCAGACAGTGCTCCCTGAGTTACAGTATGTAGAGGTGAGGCGATAGGACCAGACAGTGCTCCCTGAGTTACAGTATGTAGAGGCGATAGGACCAGACAGTGCTCCCTTTAGTTACAGTATGTAGAGGTGATAGGACCAGACAGTGCTCCCTGAGTTACAGTATGTAGAGGTGATAGGACCAGACAGTGCTCCCTGAGTTACAGTATGTAGAGGTGATAGGACCAGACAGTGCTCCCTGAGCTACAGTATGTAGAGGTGATAGGACCAGACAGTGCTCTCTGAGTTACAGTATGTAGAGGTGATAGGACCAGACAGTGCTCCCTGAGTTACAGTATGTAGAGGTGATAGGACCAGACAGTGCTCCCTGAGTTACAGTATGTAGAGGTGATAGGACCAGACAGTGCTCCCTGAGTTACAGTATGTAGAGGCGATAGGACCAGACAGTGCTCCCTGAGTTACAGTATGTAGAGGCGATAGGACCAGACAGTGCTCCCTGAGTTACAGTATGTAGAGGTGATAGGACCAGACAGTGCTCCCTGAGTTACAGTATGTAGAGGTGATAGGACCAGACAGTGCTCCCTGAGTTACAGTATGTAGAGGTGATAGGACCAGACAGTGCTCCCTGAGTTACAGTATGTAGAGGCGATAGGACCAGACAGTGCTCCCTGAGTTACAGTATGTAGAGGTGATAGGACCAGACAGTGCTCCCTGAGTTACAGTATGTAGAGGTGATAGGACCAGACAGAGAGAGAGAGAGGCTGGCAGATAGCGCTTCACTCTAGGTGAGAAACTGCTGTCATTAAAGCATTGTGAATTTACTGCGGATTTATGTCTTCGCTGTGCCACCACACAGCACCACCAGGCCCACAGATACGACAGGCACTGCATCGCAACACCACCACACAGCCCTCTGAGCTGCAGAGAAATGGCTGATTACTGAGAGACTATAAATTAAAATGGACATATTTGTGTCTCTGTTTGTCTTTCTGCCGGGTGCTGAGGGAATACAGGATGACAACAGCTCCAATAGAACTCCCCCAGAATCTACAAGACAACAACTCCCCCAGAATCTACAAGACAACAACTCCCCCAGAATCTACAAGAGACAACAACTCCCCCAGAATCTACAAGACAACAACTCCCCCAGAATCTACAAGAGACAACAACTCCCCCAGAATCAACAAGACAACAACTCCCCCAGAATCAACAAGACAACAACTCCCCCAGAATCTACAAGAGACAACAACTCCCCCAGAATCAACAAGACAACAACTCCCCCAGAATCAACAAGACAACAACTCCCCCAGAATCAACAAGACAACAACTCCCCCAGAATCTACAAGAGACAACAACTCCCCCAGAATCAACAAGACAACAACTCCCCCAGAATCAACAAGACAACAACTCCCCCAGAATCTACAAGAGACAACAACTCCCCCAGAATCAACAAGACAACAACTCCCCCAGAATCTACAAGAGACTCAACTCCCCCAGAATCTACAAGAGACAACAACTCCCCCAAAAAAGAGATGTGTTG
>NC_138307.1:40725000-40822500 GCF_965601325.2 Salmo salar
ACACTACCTCCTAAACACAGAACGATACCAGGACTGGTCCTGGTCTACACTACCTCCTAAACACAGAACGATACCAGGACTGGTCCTGGTCTACACTACCTCCTAAACACAGATTGATACCAGGACTGGTCCTGGTCTACACTACCTCCTAAACACAGAACGATACCAGGAGAAATACACCTGGTCCTGGTCTTCTTCTATCCCATAACATGTATCTTATGTAGACCTATTCTCCTGCTAAAGAGCATCTTTCTAATAATATCCTCAGGGAGGTTTTCCTCATTAGGATTTAAACTAGAACATAATTGACCTTGAGGATATTAATTACTGTTGTGCGCTGTTGCATTCTGGGCCGGGGGAGGCAGGGGGAGGGAGAGATAGGTGGAGAGAGACAAGAGTGTTCTGGAAGGTTGTAGTTCTCTGAGTGTTATAGAAGGTTGTAGTTCTCTGAGTGTTATAGAAGGTTGTAGTTCTCTGAGTGTTATAGAAGGTTGTAGTTCTCCGAGTGTTATAGAAGGTTGTAGTTCTCTGAGTGTTATAGAAGGTTGTAGTTCTCTGAGTGTTATGGAAGGTTGTAGTTCTCTGAGTGTTCTGGAAGGTTGTAGTTCTCTGAGTGTTCTGGAAGGTTGTAGTTCTCTGAGTGTTATAGAAGGTTGTAGTTCTCTGAGTGTTATAGAAGGTTGTAGTTCTCTGAGTGTTCTGGAAGGTTGTAGTTCTCTGAGTGTTATAGAAAGTTGTAGTTCTCTGAGTGTTATAGAAGGTTGTAGTTCTCTGAGTGTTATAGAAGGTTGTAGTTCTCTGAGTGTTATAGAAGGTTGTAGTTCTCTGAGTGTTATAGAAGGTTGTAGTTCTCTGAGTGTTCTGGAAGGTTGTAGTTCTCTGAGTGTTATAGAAGGTTGTAGTTCTCTGAGTGTTATAGAAGGTTGTAGTTCTCTGAGTGTTATGGAAGGTTGTAGTTCTCTGAGTGTTATAGAAGGTTGTAGTTCTCCGAGTGTTATAGAAGGTTGTAGTTCTCTGAGTGTTATAGAAGGTTGTAGTTCTCTGAGTGTTATGGAAGGTTGTAGTTCTCCGAGTGTTATAGAAGGTTGTAGTTCTCTGAGTGTTATGAGGGCTGTAGTTCTCTGAGTGTTCTGGAAGGTTGTAGTTCTCTGAGTGTTATAGAAGGTTGTAGTTCTCTGAGTGTTGTGAGGGCTGTAGTTACATTACATCTGTACTGTACATTTAAATTTTTTTACATTTTAGTCATTTAGCAGACGCTCTTATCCAGAGAGACTTACAGTAGTGAATGCAAACATTTCATTAAAAAAAAATTATTCTCCGTACTGGTCCCCCCATGGGAATCGAACCCACAACCCTGGCGTTGCAAACACCATGCTCTACCAATGGAGCTACAGGGAAGGCTGAGTGTTCTCTGGGTGTTATGAGGGTTGTAGTTCTCTGAGTGTTATGAGGGCTGTAGTTCTCTCAGTGTTATGAGGGCTGTAGTTCTCTCAGTGTTATGAGGGCTGTAGTTCTCTGAGTGTTATGAGGGCTGTAGTTCTCTGGGTGTTATGAGGGCTGTAGTTCTCTGAGCGTCCAGATACTAATAATAATAATTATCATTATTATAATATTTTGATTTCTAAGGTGCACTGAGGGACTAGTCAGATTAGTTTGTTGCTCCACTATGAGTTGGTCCACTATGAGTCGGTCCACTATGAGTTGCTCCACTATGAGTTGCTCCACTATGAGTTGCTCCATTATGAGTCGGTCCACTATGAGTTGGTCCACTATGAGTTGCTCCACTATGAGTTACTCCACTATGAGTTGCTCCACTATGAGTCGGTCCACTATGAGTTGGTCCACTATGAGTTGCTCCACTATGAGTTGCTCCACTATGAGTTGGTCCACTATGAGTTGGTCCACTATGAGTTGCTCCACTATGAGTTGCTCCACTATGAGTCGGTCCACTATGAGTCGGTCCACTATGAGTTGCTCCACTATGAGTCGGTCCACTATGAGTCGGTCCACTATGAGTCGGTCCACTATGAGTCGGTCCACTATGAGTCGGTCCACTATGAGTCGGTCCACTATGAGTCGCTCCACTATGAGTTGGTCCACTATGAGTTGCTCCATTATGAGTCGGTCCACTATGAGTCGGTCCACTATGAGTTGGTCCACTATGAGTTGCTCCACTATGAGTTGCTCCACTATGAGTCGGTCCACTATGAGTTGTTCCACTATGAGTCGGTCCACTATGAGTCGCTCCACTATGAGTTGCTCCACTATGAGTCGGTCCACTATGAGTCGGTCCACTATGAGTCGGTCCACTATGAGTTGCTCCATTATGAGTCGGTCCACTATGAGTTGGTCCACTATGAGTTGGTCCACTATGAGTTGGTCCACTATGAGTCGGTCCACTATGAGTTGTTCCACTATGAGTCGGTCCACTATGAGTTGCTCCATTATGAGTCGGTCCACTATGAGTTGGTCCACTATGAGTCGGTCCACTATGAGTTGCTCCATTATGAGTCGGTCCACTATGAGTTGGTCCACTATGAGTCGGTCCACTATGAGTTGGTCCACTATGAGTCGGTCCACTATGAGTTGGTCCACTATGAGTCGGTCCACTATGAGTTGCTCCACTATGAGTCGGTCCACTATGAGTTGGTCCACTATGAGTCGGTCCACTATGAGTTGCTCCACTATGAGTTGGTCCACTATGAGTTGGTCCACTGTGAGTTGGTCCACTATGAGTCGGTCCACTATGATTTGCTCCACTATGAGTCGGTCCACTATGAGTTGGTCCACTATGAGTCGGTCCACTATGAGTTGCTCCACTATGAGCCGGTCCACTATGAGTTGCTCCACTATGAGTCGGTCCACTATGAGTCGGTCCACTATGAGTTGCTCCACTATGAGTCGGTCCACTATGAGTTGGTCCACTATGAGTTGCTCCACTATGAGTTGCTCCACTATGAGTTGGTCCACTATGAGTTGCTCCACTATGAGTTGGTCCACTATGAGTTGGTCCACTATGAGTTGTTCCACTATGAGTTGGTCCACTATGAGTTGTTCCACTATGAGTCGGTCCACTATGAGTTGGTCCACTATGAGTTGTTCCACTATGAGTCGCTCCACTATGAGTTGCTCCACTATGAGTTGGTCCACTATGAGTTGCTCCACTATGAGTTGCTCCACTATGAGTTGGTCCACTATGAGTTGCTCCACTATGAGTTGGTCCACTATGAGTCGGTCCACTATGAGTTGCTCCACTATGAGTTGGTCCACTATGAGTTGGTCCACTATGAGTCGGTCCACTATGAGTTGGTCCACTATGAGTTGCTCCATTATGAGTTGCTCCACTATGAGTTGGTCCACTATGAGTTGCTCCACTATGAGTTGGTCCACTATGAGTTGGTCCACTATGAGTCGGTCCACTATGAGTTGGTCCACTATGAGTTGCTCCAGCAGTAGGACTAGAACAGTCCTTTCTAATCCCATTAACACTGACATTAAACCACGGCATGTTTCCACATGTTATCAGAAACACAAAAATACAAAACACTAAGGAATTTGTCCACTGAATCAGAACACGTCCTCGCGTTAGATTCAATCTGTCTCCTTGGAATCTGCATAGAGAACGTATTCCCGTTTCTCAACACAGATAAATCTGGTAGCTCCGTTTCTACGTTCACATCTCTACAATGTGATGAAAAGCCTGAAGGGGGGGAGGATGAGCAAAGACCAGAGGAGTGAAGGGCCACATCCATCAACACAGAATCACTGTTTTCTCCTTAGTTGAAGAGAGGAGTGAAGGGCCACATCCATCAACACTGTTTCTCCTTAGTTGAAGAGAGGAGTGAAGGGCCACATCCATCAACACTGTTTCTCCTTAGTTGAAGAGAGGAGTGAAGGGCCACATCCATCAACACTGTTTCTCCTTAGTTGAAGAGAGGAGTGAAGGGCCACATCCATCAACACTGTTTTCTCCTTAGTTGAAGAGAGGAGTGAAGGGCCACATCCATCAACACTGTTTCTCCTTAGTTGAAGAGAGGAGTGAAGGGCCACATCCATCAACACTGTTTTCTCCTTAGTTGAAGAGAGGAGTGAAGGGCCACATCCATCAACACTGTTTTCTCCTTAGTTGAAGAGAGGAGTGAAGGGCCACATCCATCAACACGGTTTCTCCTTAGTTGAAGAGAGGAGTGAAGGGCCACATCCATCAACACTGAATCACTGTTTTCTCCTTAGTTGAAGAGAGGAGTGAAGGGCCACATCCATCAACACTGTTTCTCCTTAGTTGAAGAGAGGAGTGAAGGGCCACATCCATCAACACTGTTTCTCCTTAGTTGAAGAGAGGAGTGAAGGGCCACATCCATCAACACTGTTTCTCCTTAGTTGAAGAGAGGAGTGAAGGGCCACATCCATCAACACTGTTTTCTCCTTAGTTGAAGAGAGGGGTGAAGGGCCACATCCATCAACACAGAATCACTGTTTTCTCCTTAGTTGAAGAGAGGAGTGAAGGGCCACATCCATCAACACAGAATCACTGTTTTCTCCTTAGTTGCTTCTGTTTAAAACTCTGTTCCAGATCTTACAGTATTTAGTCACTATGGAGCACATCCCAAAAGTAGTGCACTATATAGGGAATAGGGCTCTATAGGGCCCTGGTCTAAAGTAGTGCACTATATATAGGGAATAGGGTTCTATAGGGCTCTGGTCTAAAGTAGTGCACTATATATAGGGAATAGGGTTCTATAGGGCTCTGGTCTAAAGTAGTGCACTATATAGGGAATAGGGTTCTATAGGGCTCTGGTCTAAAGTAGTGCACTATATAGGGCCCTGCTCTAAAGTAGTGCACTATATATAGGGAATAGGGTTCTATAGGGCCCTGGTCTAAAGTAGTGCACTATATAGGGAATAGGGTTCCCTTTAGGTTGCATCCTATTGTCACGGTTGTCGTAGGAAGAAGCGGTCCAAAGTGCCACGTGATTATCGTTCCACATATTTCATTGAACTGTGAAACTATGCGAGACACAAAATAAACTGAATAAACAATAAACTGAGAGGTGAGATCCCACAACTCACTGTAGGGGGGGGGAAAAGGGCTGCCTAAGTATGGTTCCCAATCAGAGACAACGAATGACAGCTGCCTCCGATTGGGAACCACACTCGGCCAAACACAAAGAAAAAGACAACATAGAAATACAACACATAGAACGCCCACCCCATGTCACACCCTGACCTAAACAAACAGAGAAAAAAAACGTCTCTCTCGGGTCAGTGCGGGACACCGATAAAGATTCAACATAAGGGATAATCTGTCTGTATCAGTTGGGGTTGGGACTGACGGCAAAACGGAGAGATCTGCATATTAAACAGGCTTCAAGGGTCAAGCCTTCCAATTGGGTTTAGGACTAATTGTCATTTCCACACTTTAATTGCAAAATAGTTCAATTCATATCAGCATCAGAAAAACAGGCAGACAAAGAGACATACAGAGGACAACTTTGCTTAAATAAACAGAATGAAAATATATTCAATATTATATGTTTAAATATGCTGAACAGATGATTAAAACTGTTTATACAACAGACCTCTACCGGCAGGAAACAGACCTCTACCGGCTGGGAACAGACCTCTACCGGCAGGAAACGGACCTCCTCTACCGGCAGGAAACAGACCTCTACCGGCAGGGAACGGACCTCTACCGGCAGGGAACGGACCTCTACCGGCAGGGAACGGACCTCTACCGGCAGGGAACGGACCTCTACCGGCAGGGAACAGACCTCTACCGGCAGGAAACGGACCTCTACCGGCAGGGAACGGACCTCTACCGGCAGGGAACGGACCTCTACCGGCAGGGAACGGACCTCTACCGGCAGGGAACGGACCTCTACCGGCAGGAAACGGACCTCTACCGGCAGGAAACAGACCTGATTAAAGCTGTTTATCAACAGTTGTAACACATCAAAGAGCTGTTTTAACCTTTTCATCAGAGATTAACCCCCTTTTTCTCCCTACTGGCTCTATGCACACTCACTGGACTCTAACACACCCCTCCCACACACACACACACACACACACACACACACACACACACACACTTCACAGACGTTCTGTTTTCATATAGTTTTATATGTGATGAAAGCCCCCCCCAAAAAGGTCAAGTCCTGTTGAAATGGCATTTCTGTGGCCTGTTTAACCTTTACTGAGTGTCAGTTCCCCCCCTGGGCTTCATATGATCTACCCCTCCTCCTCCATCTGTCTGGCCTCTCTCTCTCTCTCTCTCTCTCTCTCTCTCTCTCTCTCTCTCTCTCTCTCTCTCTCTCTCTCTCTCTCTCTCTCTCTCTCTCTCTCTCTCTCTCTCTCTCTCTCTCTCTCTCTCTCTCTCTCTCTCTCTCTCTCTCTCTCTCTCTCTCTCTCTCTCCCTCCCTTCCTCTCCCTCTCCCTCCCTTCCTCTCTCTCTCTCTCTCTCCCCCTCCCTCCCTCTCTCCCTCCCTCCCTCCCTCCCACCCTCTCTCCCTACCTCCCTCCCTCCCCCCTACCTCCCCCTCTCTCTCCCTCCCTCTCTCCACTCCCTTCCTCCACTGTTACTCTGTGTTGTCAGATAACTGATCCCTGCTATTGATTTGTCATTTCAGCTGTAGAGAGTGTTACCCTGCTATTGATTTGTCATTTCAGCTGAGGAGTCTAACGTTACCCTGCTATTGATTTGTCATTTCAGCTGAGGAGTCTAACGTTACCCTGTTATTGATTTGTCATTTCAGCTGAGGAGTCTAACGTTACCCTGCTATTGATTTGTCATTTCAGCTAAGGAGTCTAACGTTACCCTGCTATTGATTTGTCATTTCAGCTAAGGAGTCTAACGTTACCCTGTTATTGATTTGTCATTTCAGCTGAGGAGTCTAATGTTACCCTGCTATTGATTTGTCATTTCAGCTGAGGAGTCTAATGTTACCCTGCTATTGATTTGTCATTTCAGCTGAGGAGTCTAACGTTACCCTGCTATTGATTTGAACCAGAACCATTGCGAGAAAGAGTTCTACCTACTAATGTAACTAGACCCACATTAAAGGATGTAACTAATGTAACTAGACCCACATTAAAGGATGTAACTAATGTAACTAGACCCACATTAAAGGATGTAACTAATGTAACTAATGTAACTAGACCCTCATTAAAGGATGTAACTAATGTAACTAGACCCTCATTAAAGGATGTAACTAATGTAACTAGACCCTCATTAAAGGATGTAACTAATGTAACTAGACCCACATTAAAGGATGTAACTAATGTAACTAATGTAACTAGACCCACATTAAAGGATGTAACTAATGTAACTAGACCCACATTAAAGGATGTAACTAATGTAACTAATGTAACTAGACCCACATTAAGGTCTGATTACATTAGGAAGGACTGTCTTAAAACACTGACAACCTGAGATAGAAGGTCGAATTACAGAGAAGCATTAGGAAGGTAGAACTCTCAGAGGAATGTATGGATCTTCTGTTCCACGTTCCGTGTTCTGTGTTCCATAGCCGGAATGTGATTTAGAACAGAGACCTCGGTCTGTAATTCCACAACTAATATCTCCTGTCACTCAGTCGCCTGCTTGTTCACAGCCAGACAGGCCTGACGTTTTTCACCCAATAAACGAGTTAAGAGGATGTCGGCCTCTCATTTAATCTCTCCCTGCCTGTCTTTCTGTCCCCGCATCTCTCCTCACTGTCTCTCATCCCTGCCTGTCCGTCTCGTCACTGTCTCTCCTCCCTGCCTGTCTTTCTGTCTCCGCATCTCTCCTCACTGTCTCTCCTCCCTGCATGCCCGTCTCCCCACTGTCACTCCTCCCTGCCCGTCTCCTCACTGTCTCTCCTCCCTGTCCGTCTCCCCACTGTCTCTCCTCCCTCCCTGCCCGTCTCCCCACTGTCTCTCCTCCCTGTCCGTCTCCCCACTGTCTCTCCTCCCTGCCTGTCCGTCTCCTCACTGTCTCTCCTCCCTCCCTGCCCGTCTCCCCACTGTCTCTCCTCCCTGCCTGTCCGTCTCCCCACTGTCTCTCCTCCCTGCCCGTCTCCCCACTGTCTCTCCTCCCTGCCTGTCCGTCTCCCCACTGTCTCTCCTCCCTGCCTGTCCGTCTCCCCACTGTCTCTCCTCCCTGCCCGTCTCCCCACTGTCTCTCCTCCCTGCCTGTCCGTCTCCCCACTGTCTCTCCTCCCTGCCTGTCCGTCTCCCCACTGTCTCTCCTCCCTGTCCGTCTCCCCACTGTCTCTCCTCCCTCCCTGCCCGTCTCCCCACTGTCTCTCCTCCCTCCCTGCCCGTCTCCCCACTGTCTCTCCTCCCTGCCTGTCCGTCTCCCCACTGTCTCTCCTCCCTGTCCGTCTCCCCACTGTCTCTCCTCCCTGCCCGTCTCCTCACTGTCTCTCCTCCCTGCCTGCCCGTCTCCCCACTGTCTCTCCTCCCTGCCCGTCTCCCCACTGTCTCTCCTCCCTGCCTGCCCGTCTCCCCACTGTCTCTCCTCCCTGTCCGTCTCCCCACTGTCTCTCCTCCCTCCCTGTCCGTCTCCCCACTGTCTCTCCTCCCTGCCTGCCCGTCTCCCCACTGTCTCTCCTCCCTGCCCGTCTCCCCACTGTCTCTCCTCCCTGTCCGTCTCCCCACTGTCTCTCCTCCCTGTCCGTCTCCCCACTGTCTCTCCTCCCTGTCCGTCTCCCCACTGTCTCTCCTCCCTCCCTGTCCGTCTCCCCACTGTCTCTCCTCCCTGCCTGTCCGTCTCCCCACTGTCTCTCCTCCCTGCCTGCCCGTCTCCCCACTGTCTCTCCTCCCTGCCTGCCCGTCTCCCCACTGTCTCTCCTCCCTCCCTGTCCGTCTCCCCACTGTCTCTCCTCCCTGCCCGTCTCCTCACTGTCTCTCCTCCCTGCCTGCCCGTCTCCCCACTGTCTCTCCTCCCTGCCTGCCCGTCTCCCCACTGTCTCTCCTCCCTGCCCGTCTCCTCACTGTCTCTCCTCCCTGCCTACCCGTCTCCCCACTGACTCTCCTCCCTGCCTGCCCGTCTCCCCACTGTCTCTCAACATAGAAAAACCACCCAAAACACCCCCTGTCACGCCCTGCCCTACTCTACTATAGAAAATGACCTCTTACAAGGGTCAGGACGTGACAACATGTTTCATCTGAGTATTTTACTTACATACAATATACTTGCAGTGAAGCCGCTCACCAACAACTACATCATCCTACCAGTCATCCTACAGATTGCCATTCAGAGAGACACACAGAGGCATCCAGGGTTAATAACTACATCATCCTACCAGTCATCCTACAGATTCCCATTCAGAGAGACACACAGAAGCATCCAGGGTCGTGAACCCGAACCCTCCAAGATCCCCCCACAGTTCCCCAATAGCTGCTCCCTCAACCCTCCAAGATCCCCCCACAGTTCCCCAATAGCTGCTCCCTCAACCCTCCAAGATCCCCCCCACAGTTCCCCAATAGCTGCTCCCTCAACCCTCCAGGATCCCCCCCACAGTTCCCCAATAGCTGCTCCCTCAACCCTCCAAGATCCCCCCCACAGTTCCCCAATAGCTGCTCCCTCAACCCTCCAGGATCCCCCCCACAGTTCCCCAATAGCTGCTCCCTCAACCCTCCAGGATCCCCCCCACAGTTCCCCAATAGCTGCTCCCTCAACCCTCCAAGTTCCCCCCACAGTTCCCCAATAGCTGCTCCCTCAACCCTCCAGGATCCCCCCCACAGTTCCCCAATAGCTGCTCCCTCAACCCTCCACGATCCCCCCCACAGTTCCCCAATAGCTGCTCCCTCAACCCTCCAAGATCCCCCCACAGTTCCCCAATAGCTGCTCCCTCAACCCTCCAGGATGCCTACACAGTTCCCCAATAGCTGCTCCCTCAACCCTCCAGGATCCCCCCCACAGTTCCCCAATAGCTGCTCCCTCAACCCTCCAAGATCCCCCCACAGTTCCCCAATAGCTGCTCCCTCAACCCTCCAAGATCCCCCCACAGTTCCCCAATAGCTGCTCCCTCAACCCTCCAAGATCCCCCCACAGTTCCCCAATAGCTGCTCCCTCAACCCTCCAAGATCCTCCCCACAGTTCCCCAATAGCTTCTCCCTCAACCCTCCAAGATCCCCCCACAGATCCCCAATAGCTGCTCCCTCAACCCTCCAGGATGCCTACACAGTTCCCCAATAGCTGCTCCCTCAACCCTCCAGGATCCCCCCCACAGTTCCCCAATAGCTGCTCCCTCAACCCTCCAAGATCCCCCCACAGTTCCCCAATAGCTGCTCCCTCAACCCTCCAAGATCCCCCCACAGTTCCCCAATAGCTGCTCCCTCAACCCTCCAAGATCCCCCCACAGTTCCCCAATAGCTGCTCCCTCAACCCTCCAAGATCCCCCCACAGTTCCCCAATAGCTTCTCCCTCAACCCTCCAAGATCCCCCCCACAGTTCCCCAATAGCTGCTCCCTCAACCCTCCAGGATCCCCCCCACAGTTCCCCAATAGCTGCTCCCTGAACCCTCCAAGATCCCCCCACAGTTCCCCAATAGCTGCTCCCTCAACCCTCCAGGATCCCCCCCCACAGTTCCCCAATAGCTTCTCCCTCAACCCTCCAAGATCCCCCCACAGTTCCCCAATAGCTGCTCCCTCAACCCCCCAGGATGCCTACACAGTTCCCCAATAGCTGCTCCCTCAACCCTCCAGGATCCCCCCCACAGTTCCCCAATAGCTGCTCCCTCAACCCTCCAAGATCCCCCCACAGTTCCCCAATAGCTGCTCCCTCAACCCTCCAAGATCCCCCCACAGTTCCCCAATAGCTGCTCCCTCAACCCTCCAAGATCCCCCCACAGTTCCCCAATAGCTGCTCCCTCAACCCTCCAAGATCCCCCCACAGTTCCCCAATAGCTTCTCCCTCAACCCTCCAAGATCCCCCCCACAGTTCCCCAATAGCTGCTCCCTCAACCCTCCAGGATCCCCCCCACAGTTCCCCAATAGCTGCTCCCTCAACCCTCCAAGATCCCCCCACAGTTCCCCAATAGCTGCTCCCTCAACCCTCCAGGATCCCCCCCACAGTTCCCCAATAGCTGCTCCCTCAACCCTCCACGATCCCCCCCACAGTTCCCCAATAGCTGTCCCTCAACCCTCCAAGATCCCCCCACAGTTCCCCAATAGCTGCTCCCTCAACCCTCCAAGATCCCCCCACAGTTCCCCAATAGCTTCTCCCTCAACCCTCCAAGATCCCCCCACAGTTCCCCAATAGCTGCTCCCTCAACCCTACAGGATCCCCCCACAGTTCCCCAATAGCTGCTCCCTCAACCCTCCAAGATCCCCCCACAGTTCCCCAATAGCTTCTCCCTCAACCCTCCAAGATCCCCCACAGTTCCCCAATAGCTGCTCCCTCAACCCTCCAGGATCCCCCCACAGTTCCCCAATAGCTGCTCCCTCAACCCTCCAAGATCCCCCCCACAGTTCCCCAATAGCTGCTTCCTCAACCCTCCAAGATCCCCCCACAGTTCCCCAATAGCTGCTCCCTCAACCCTCCAAGATCCCCCCCACAGTTCCCCAATAGCTGATCCCTCAACCCTCCAGGATCCCCCCCACAGTTCCCCAATAGCTGCTCCCTCAACCCTCCAAGATCCCCCCCACAGTTCCCCAATAGCTGCTCCCTCAACCCTCCAGGATCCCCCCCACAGTTCCCCAATAGCTGCTCCCTCAACCCTCCAGGATCCCCCCCACAGTTCCCCAATAGCTGCTCCCTCAACCCTCCAAGATCCCCCCACAGTTCCCCAATAGCTGCACCCTCAACCCTCCAGGATCCCCCCCACAGTTCCCCAATAGCTGCTCCCTCAACCCTCCAAGATCCCCCCACAGTTCCCCAATAGCTTCTCCCTCAACCCTCCAAGATCCCCCCCACAGTTCCCCAATAGATGCTCCCTCAACCCTCCAAGATCCCCCCACAGTTCCCCAATAGCTGCTCCCTCAACCCTCCAGGATCCCCCCCACAGTTCCCCAATAGCTGCTCCCTCAACCCTCCAAGTTCCCCCCACAGTTCCCCAATAGCTTCTCCCTCAACCCTCCAAGATCCTCCCCACAGTTCCCCAATAGCTTCTCCCTCAACCCTCCAAGATCCCCCCACAGTTCCCCAATAGCTGCTCCCTCAACCCTCCAGGATGCCTACACAGTTCCCCAATAGCTGCTCCCTCAACCCTCCAGGATCCCCCCCACAGTTCCCCAATAGCTGCTCCCTCAACCCTCCAAGATCCCCCCACAGTTCCCCAATAGCTGCTCCCTCAACCCTCCAAGATCCCCCCACAGTTCCCCAATAGCTGCTCCCTCAACCCTCCAAGATCCCCCCACAGTTCCCCAATAGCTGCTCCCTCAACCCTCCAAGATCCCCCCACAGTTCCCCAATAGCTTCTCCCTCAACCCTCCAAGATCCCCCCCACAGTTCCCCAATAGCTGCTCCCTCAACCCTCCAGGATCCCCCCCACAGTTCCCCAATAGCTGCTCCCTCAACCCTCCAAGATCCCCCCACAGTTCCCCAATAGCTGCTCCCTCAACCCTCCAGGATCCCCCCCACAGTTCCCCAATAGCTGCTCCCTCAACCCTCCACGATCCCCCCCACAGTTCCCCAATAGCTGTCCCTCAACCCTCCAAGATCCCCCCACAGTTCCCCAATAGCTGCTCCCTCAACCCTCCAAGATCCCCCCACAGTTCCCCAATAGCTTCTCCCTCAACCCTCCAAGATCCCCCCACAGTTCCCCAATAGCTGCTCCCTCAACCCTACAGGATCCCCCCACAGTTCCCCAATAGCTGCTCCCTCAACCCTCCAAGATCCCCCCACAGTTCCCCAATAGCTTCTCCCTCAACCCTCCAAGATCCCCCACAGTTCCCCAATAGCTGCTCCCTCAACCCTCCAGGATCCCCCCACAGTTCCCCAATAGCTGCTCCCTCAACCCTCCAAGATCCCCCCCACAGTTCCCCAATAGCTGCTTCCTCAACCCTCCAAGATCCCCCCACAGTTCCCCAATAGCTGCTCCCTCAACCCTCCAAGATCCCCCCACAGTTCCCCAATAGCTGATCCCTCAACCCTCCAGGATCCCCCCCACAGTTCCCCAATAGCTGCTCCCTCAACCCTCCAGGATCCCCCCCACAGTTCCCCAATAGCTGCTCCCTCAACCCTCCAGGATCCCCCCCACAGTTCCCCAATAGCTGCTCCCTCAACCCTCCAGGATCCCCCCCACAGTTCCCCAATAGCTGCTCCCTCAACCCTCCAAGATCCCCCCACAGTTCCCCAATAGCTGCACCCTCAACCCTCCAGGATCCCCCCCACAGTTCCCCAATAGCTGCTCCCTCAACCCTCCAAGATCCCCCCACAGTTCCCCAATAGCTTCTCCCTCAACCCTCCAAGATCCCCCCCACAGTTCCCCAATAGATGCTCCCTCAACCCTCCAAGATCCCCCCACAGTTCCCCAATAGCTGCTCCCTCAACCCTCCAGGATCCCCCCCACAGTTCCCCAATAGCTGCTCCCTCAACCCTCCAAGTTCCCCCCACAGTTCCCCAATAGCTTCTCCCTCAAGCCTCCAAGATCCCCCCACAGTTCCCCAATAGCTGCTCCCTCAACCCTCCAAGATCCCCCCACAGTTCCCCAATAGCTGCTCCCTCAACCCTCCAAGATCCCCCCACAGTTCCCCAATAGCTGCTCCCTCAACCCTCCAAGATCCCCCCACAGTTCCCCAATAGCTGCTCCCTCAACCCTCCAAGATCCCCCCACAGTTCCCCAATAGCTGCTCCCTCAACCCTCCAAGATCCCCCCACAGTTCCCCAATAGCTGCTCCCTCAACCCTCCAAGATCCCCCCACAGTTCCCCAATAGCTGCTCCCTCAACCCTCCAAGATCCCCCCACAGTTCCCCAATAGCTGCTCCCTCAACCCTCCAAGACATTTTTTACATTTACTTTTTTTTTTTTTACATTTTAGTCATTTTAGCAGACGCTCTTATCCAGAGCGACTTACAGTAGTGAATACATACATTTCATTTTTTTTTTCTTCTCCGTACTGGTGTCCCCCCGTGGGAATCGAACCCACAACCCTGGCGTTGCAAACACCATGCTCTACCAACTGAGACCCATCCCCCCCAGGAAGAAACCCCCCCCCACCCAAGAACCCCCATAATGCACCAACAACCAAGAGAACGAACTAAAGAGACAAAAGGAAAAGACAGAAGAAAACAACAACGACGCAAAATAAAATAAATAATAATAATAATAATAATAACAATAATAAAAAATAAAATAATAATAATAATAATAATAATAATAAATAAAATAATAATAATAAATAATAATAATAATAAATAATAATAAATAATAATAATAATAATAATAATAATAAATAATAATAATAATTATAATAATAATAATAATTTAAAAAATTTTTAATAATAATAATAATTATAAAAAATAAAATAATAATAATAATAATAATAAATAAAATAATAATAATAATAATAATAATAATAAATAATAATAATAATAATAAATAATAAAAATAATAATAATAATAATAATAATAACAATAATAATAATAAAAATAATAATAATAATAAAAAATAAAAAATAAAAATAATAATAATAATAATAATAATAATAAATAATAATAATAATAATAATAAAAAAATAATAATAATAATAATAATAAAATAAAAAAATAAAAAATAATAATAATAATAATAAATAATAATAATAATAAATAATAATAATAATAAATAATAATAATAATAATAATAATAATAAATAATAATAATAATAATAATAAATAATAATAATAATAATAATAAATAATAATAATAATAATAATAATAATAATAATAATAATAATAAATAATAATAATAATAATAAATAATAATAATAATAATAATAATAATAATAATAATGAATAATAATAATAATAATAATAATAAATAATAATAATAATAATAATAATAATAATAACAAAGGACATCAAGGACATCTGAAATCATAACAGCGATGCCAACTGTATAAATTTGCATGTCTGTATGTGTGTGTTCTTGTATGTGTTTATTTGAATGAGAGTGTGTGTATATTGCATGTGTACAAACACCTGCACGGCATCAGCCTCGGGCAAACTGGAATTAGCTGTAAAAAACACTGCCCTTCAGTGTCATTCAAATGTACTTTTTAATTGTTTTATTTTGACTTTAAAAAAATTTAAAAGAATTATCTGAGTATTTGTTATAGTCAAAATAATAAATACTTTATTTTTTTACTCAACAACGAGTTGTATGAGCTCAGGTAAATGAGACCTACGGGCCATAAATAGCAAATAGAAGTTCAAAACCTGTAATGTTCACAAGAACTTAAGTTGGTTAAAGAGATCTAACACAACGTTAGGTAACTATATGGACTGAAGTCTTCCAGACAATAACACAACTATATGGACTGAAGTCTTCCAGACAATAACACAACTATATGGACTGAAGTCTTCCTGACAAAAACACAACGATATGGACTGAAGTCTTCCTGACAATAACACAACTATATGGACTGAAGTCTTCCTGACAATAACACAACTATATGGACTGAAGTCTTCCTGACAATAACACAACTATATGGACTGTAGTCTTCCTGACAATAACACAACTATATGGACTGAAGTCTTCCAGACAATAACACAACTATATGGACTGAAGTCTTCCTGACAATAACACAACTATATGGACTGAAGTCTTCCTGACAATAACACAACTATATGGACTGAAGTCTTCCTGACAATAACACAACTATATGGACTGAAGTCTTCCAGACAATAACACAACTATATGGACTGAAGTCTTCCAGACAATAACACAACTATATGGACTGAAGTCCTGCAGACAGACAATAACACAACTATATGGACTGAACAACCTCTACAGTAGAGAATCAGCAGACTTTGGGTTGAAGTAATGATATATTTCTCTGCTCAGAAAGCAATTTAACAACACAGTTTAAAGTGGAATAAGTAAAACATGCAACAATCCTGGAGTTACTATAGTGGAGATCCTGTAGACTACAACACATCAAATGATCTCATTACACGAGATAACCCTCCGCACGCTGATCTGAGTCAAACAGACAACAGTTTAATGACTCCTACATGTACTGCGCACAAAGACACCAAGGACAAAGCTACAATGCTTCTACATGGGTTAAATCCTGAGCCACAACACTTCTACATGGGTTAAATCCTGAGCCACAACACTTCTACATGGGTTAAATCCTGAGCAACAACACTTCTACATGGGTTAAATCCTGAGCCACAACACTTCTACATGGGTTAAATCCTGAGCAACAACACTTCTACATGGGTTAAATCCTGAGCAACAACACTTCTACATGGGTTAAATCCTGAGCCACAACACTTCTACATGGGTTAAATCCTGAGCCACAACACTTCTACATGGGTTAAATCCTGAGCCACAACACTTCTACATGGGTTAAATCCTGAGCAACAACACTTCTACATGGGTTAAATCCTGAGCCACAACACTTCTACATGGGTTAAATCCTGAGCCACAACACTTCTACATGGGTTAAATCCTGAGCAACAACACTTCTACATGGGTTAAATCCTGAGCCACAACACTTCTACATGGGTTAAATCCTGAGCCACAACACTTCTACATGGGTTAAATCCTGAGCCACAACACTTCTACATGGGTTAAATCCTGAGCAACAACACTTCTACATGGGTTAAATCCTGAGCCACAACACTTCTACATGGGTTAAATCCTGAGCAACAACACTTCTACATGGGTTAAATCCTGAGCAACAACACTTCTACATGGGTTAAACCCTGAGCAACAACACTTCTACATGGGGGGTCATGATGGGGGCTACTGGGGGGTCATGATGGGGTCATGATGGGGGTTACTGGGGGTCATGATGGGGCTACTGGGGGGTCATGATGGGGTCACTGTGGGGGCTACTGGGGTCATGATGGGGGCTACTGGGGGGTCATGATGGGGCTACTGGGGGGTCATGATGGGGCCATGATGGGGACTACTGGGGGTCATGATGGGGTCATGATGGGGACTACTGGGGGTCATGATGGGGGCTACTGGGGAGGTCATACCAGGGGTTATGTAGGGGGTCATTCTTACTGCATACCTTCAGTTAATAAACGGCTAGATGTTTCCTCTGTAACAGAAGAGGAATCAACTCTCCTCAGACGTTCCAGAACAAACTGGCTTCCATGCCTTTGGGGGGGGGAAGTGCACTGAGTTCAACTACTGATCACGGGAACAACTGGATGGAACGAACAAGCAAACGGACGGCCATGGACTCACTGATACCTAGATCATTACATTTACCATTATTAGTCATTTAGCAGACGCTCTTATCCAGAGCGACTTACAGTAGTGAATGCATACATTTCATACATTTAATTTCATACATTCTTTTTTTCCTGTGCTGGCCCCCCCGTGGGAATCGAACCCACAACCCTGGCGTTGCAAACACCATGCTCTACCAACTGAGCCACAGTGTTAACAGCTCGTCTTAATAATCTACTGCCCTGCCAGACAGCCAACAGAACGGTCACGTCCAGCCTTCCTTTCCCTCCGTTGTTTGGGTTAGACGGAACGGTGATATAGAAGTGGAAGGGGGGGGGGGTTTGCAGTGAGTTCTGACGGACCTTCTGCCAGAATATCAGAATGAGCTTTGCGTTAATGGATCGCTGTTGATACATTGGTGTCATCTGTTCCCTGGTAGTGTATATACTACCTATTCCCTATATACTGTACTAATTAGGGACGCCAATAAGGCTGGGCAAAAAGTAGTTCACGTCCTAGGGAATAGGGTGCTGTTTGGGACCGAGGCCTGACCATCCGCTGACCTCACGTCACTGTCCTGAAGCTCACTACGCTATATAGGGAATAGGGTGCCATTTGGGACCGAGGCCTGACCATCCACTGACCTCACGTCGCAGGGATGAGTCAGTCCCCAGCTGTCCTGAAGCTCACTACGCTGATAGGGCTCTGGTCTAAAGTAGTGCACTATATAGGGCTCTGGTCTAAAGTAGTGCACTATATAGGGAATAGGGCTCTGGTCTAAAGTAGTGCACTATATAGGGCTCTGGTCTAAAGTAGTGTACTATATAGGGCTCTGGTCTAAAGTAGTGCACTATATAGGGCTCTGGTCTAAAGTAGTGTACTATATAGGGCTCTGGTCTAAAGTAGTGTACTATATAAGGCTCTGGTCTAAAGTAGTGCACTATATAGGGCTCTGGTCTAAAGTAGTGCACTACATAGGGCTCTGGTCTAAAGTAGTGCACTATATAGGGCCCTGGTCAAAGTAGTGCACTATATAGGGAATAGGGTTCTATAGGGCTCTGGTCTAAAGTAGTGAACTATATAGGGAATAGGGTTCTATAGGGCCCTGGTCTAAAGTAGTGTACTATATAGGGCCCTGGTCTAAAGTAGTGTACTATATAGGGCTCTGGTCTAAAGTAGTGCACTATATAGGGCTCTGGTCTAAAGTAGTGCACTACATAGGGCTCTGGTCTAAAGTAGTGCACTAAATAGGGCTCTGGTCTAAAGTAGTGCACTAAATAGGGCTCTGGTCTAAAGTAGTGCACTACATAGGGCTCTGGTCTAAAGTAGTGCACTAAATAGGGCTCTGGTCTAAAGTAGTGCACTAAATAGGGCTCTAGTCTAAAGTAGTGCACTATATATGGCTCTGGTCTAAAGTAGTGCACTATATAGGGCTCTGGTCTAAAGTAGTGCACTATATAGGGCTCTGGTCTAAAGAAGTGCACTATATAGGGCTCTGGTCTAAAGTAGTGCACTATATAGGGCTCTGGTCTAAAGTAGTGCACTATATAGGGCTCTGGTCTAAAGTACATGTCAGTGTGCACTGTGCCCGGCCCGCCACAGGAGTCGCTAGAGAGCGATGGGACAAGGACATGCTGTCCGGGCCAAACCCTCCCCTGACCCAGACGATGCTGTGAGACGGTCGCGGCTGACTGCGACACAGCCTGGGATTGAACACGGGTCTGTAGTGACGCCTCTAGCACTGCGATGCAGTGCCTTAGATCGCTGTGCCACTCGGGAGGCTCAACGGCCAGAGAGTTATATGTGATTAGAGTCTGGAGCCTGTATCAGCCAGCCAATTCAGACCAGACCCTGTATCTATATAGTATTATAATAGTAGTAGTGTTGTTTCCCCTAACTCCCAGTATATAGTATTATAATAGTAGTACAGTGTTGTTTCTCCTAACTCCCAGTATATAGTATTATAATAGTAGTAGTGTTGTTTATCCTAACTCCCAGTATATAGTATTATAATAGTAGTAGTGTTGTTTATCCTAACTCCCAGTATATAGTATTATAATAGTATTACAGTGTTGTTTATCCTAACTCCCAGTATATAGTATTATAATAGTAGTAGTGTTGTTTCCCCTAACTCCCAGTATATAGTATTATAATAGTAGTAGTGTTGTTTCCCCTAACTCCCAGTATATAGTATTATAATAGTAGTAGTGTTGTTTATCCTAACTCCCAGTATATAGTATTATAATAGTAGTAGTGTTGTTTATCCTAACTCCCAGTATATAGTATTATAATAGTAGTACAGTGTTGTTTCTCCTAACTCCCAGTATATAGTATTATAATAGTAGTAGTGTTGTTTCCCCTAACTCCCAGTATATAGTATTATAATAGTATTACAGTGTTGTTTCTCCTAACTCCCAGTATATAGTATTATAATAGTAGTAGTGTTGTTTCTCCTAACTCCCAGTATATAGTATTATAATAGTAGTACAGTGTTGTTTCTCCTAACTCCCAGTATATAGTATTATAATAGTAGTAGTGTTGTTTATCCTAACTCCCAGTATATAGTATTATAATAGTAGTAGTGTTGTTTCCCCTAACTCCCAGTATATAGTATTATAATAGTAGTACAGTGTTGTTTCCCCTAACTCCCAGTATATAGTATTATAATAGTAGTAGTGTTGTTTCTCCTAACTCCCAGTATATAGTATTATAATAGTAGTACAGTGTTGTTTATCCTAACTCCCAGTATATAGTATTATAATACTAGTAGTGTTGTTTCTCCTAACTCCCAGTATATAGTATTATAATAGTAGTAGTGTTGTTTATCCTAACTCCCAGTATATAGTATTATAATAGTAGTAGTGTTGTTTCCCCTAACTCCCAGTATATAGTATTATAATAGTAGTAGTGTTGTTTATCCTAACTCCCAGTATATAGTATTATAATAGTAGTAGTGTTGTTTATCCTAACTCCCAGTATATAGTATTATAATAGTAGTAGTGTTGTTTATCCTAACTCCCAGTATATAGTATTATAATAGTAGTACAGTGTTGTTTCTCCTAACTCCCAGTATATAGTATTATAATAGTAGTAGTGTTGTTTCTCCTAACTCCCAGTATATAGTATTATAATAGTAGTAGTGTTGTTTATCCTAACTCCCAGTATATAGTATTATAATAGTAGTACAGTGTTGTTTCTCCTAACTCCCAGTATATAGTATTATAATAGTAGTAGTGTTGTTTCCCCTAACTCCCAGTATATAGTATTATAATAGTAGTAGTGTTGTTTCTCCTAACTCCCAGTATATAGTATTATAATAGTAGTAGTGTTGTTTATCCTAACTCCCAGTATATAGTATTATAATAGTAGTAGTGTTGTTTATCCTAACTCCCAGTATATAGTATTATAATAGTAGTACAGTGTTGTTTATCCTAACTCCCAGTATATAGTATTATAATAGTATTACAGTGTTGTTTCTCCTAACTCCCAGTATATAGTATTATAATAGTAGTACAGTGTTGTTTATCCTAACTCCCAGTATATAGTATTATAATAGTAGTACAGTGTTGTTTATCCTAACTCCCAGTATATAGTATTATAATAGTAGTAGTGTTGTTTATCCTAACTCCCAGTATATAGTATTATAATAGTAGTAGTGTTGTTTCCCCTAACTCCCAGTATATAGTATTATAATAGTAGTACAGTGTTGTTTCTCCTAACTCCCAGTATATAGTATTATAATAGTATTACAGTGTTGTTTCTCCTAACTCCCAGTATATAGTATTATAATAGTAGTACAGTGTTGTTTCTCCTAACTCCCAGTATATAGTATTATAATAGTAGTACAGTGTTGTTTCTCCTAACTCCCAGTATATAGTATTATAATAGTAGTAGTGTTGTTTCTCCTAACTCCCAGTATATAGTATTATAATAGTAGTATAGTGTTGTTTATCCTAACTCCCAGTATATAGTATTATAATAGTAGTACAGTGTTGTTTCCCCTAACTCCCAGTATATAGTATTATAATAGTAGTAGTGTTGTTTCCCCTAACTCCCAGTATATAGTATTATAATAGTAGTAGTGTTGTTTCTCCTAACTCCCAGTATATAGTATTATAATAGTAGTACAGTGTTGTTTCTCCTAACTCCCAGTATATAGTATTATAATAGTAGTAGTGTTGTTTATCCTAACTCCCAGTATATAGTATTATAATAGTAGTAGTGTTGTTTATCCTAACTCCCAGTATATAGTATTATAATAGTAGTAGTGTTGTTTATCCTAACTCCCAGTATATAGTATTATAATAGTAGTACAGTGTTGTTTATCCTAACTCCCAGTATATAGTATTATAATAGTAGTACAGTGTTGTTTCTCCTAACTCCCAGTATATAGTATTATAATAGTAGTACAGTGTTGTTTATCCTAACTCCCAGTATATAGTATTATAATAGTAGCAGTGTTGTTTCTCCTAACTCCCAGTATATAGTATTATAATAGTAGTAGTGTTGTTTCTCCTAACTCCCAGTATATAGTATTATAATAGTAGTACAGTGTTGTTTCTCCTAACTCCCAGTATATAGTATTATAATAGTAGTAGTGTTGTTTCCCCTAACTCCAAGTATATAGTATTATAATAGTAGTAGTGTTGTTTCTCCTAACTCCCAGTATATAGTATTATAATAGTAGTACAGTGTTGTTTATCCTAACTCCCAGTATATAGTATTATAATAGTAGTAGTGTTGTTTCCCCTAACTCCCAGTATATAGTATTATAATAGTAGTACAGTGTTGTTTATCCTAACTCCCAGTATATAGTATTATAATAGTAGTAGTGTTGTTTATCCTAACTCCCAGTATATAGTATTATAATAGTAGTACAGTGTTGTTTCCCCTAACTCCCAGTATATAGTATTATAATAGTAGTAGTGTTGTTTCCCCTAACTCCCAGTATATAGTATTATAATAGTAGTAGTGTTGTTTCTCCTAACTCCCAGTATATAGTATTATAATAGTAGTACAGTGTTGTTTCCCCTAACTCCCAGTATATAGTATTATAATAGTAGTAGTGTTGTTTATCCTAACTCCCAGTATATAGTATTATAATAGTAGTACAGTGTTGTTTATCCTAACTCCCAGTATATAGTATTATAATAGTAGTACAGTGTTGTTTCTCCTAACTCCCAGTATATAGTATTATAATAGTAGTACAGTGTTGTTTATCCTAACTCCCAGTATATAGTATTATAATAGTAGCAGTGTTGTTTCTCCTAACTCCCAGTATATAGTATTATAATAGTAGTAGTGTTGTTTCTCCTAACTCCCAGTATATAGTATTATAATAGTAGTACAGTGTTGTTTCTCCTAACTCCCAGTATATAGTATTATAATAGTAGTAGTGTTGTTTCCCCTAACTCCCAGTATATAGTATTATAATAGTAGTACAGTGTTGTTTCTCCTAACTCCCAGTATATAGTATTATAATAGTAGTAGTGTTGTTTATCCTAACTCCCAGTATATAGTATTATAATAGTAGTACAGTGTTGTTTATCCTAACTCCCAGTATATAGTATTATAATAGTAGTAGTGTTGTTTATCCTAACTCCCAGTATATAGTATTATAATAGTAGTACAGTGTTGTTTCTCCTAACTCCCAGTATATAGTATTATAATAGTAGTACAGTGTTGTTTATCCTAACTCCCAGTATATAGTATTATAATAGTAGTACAGTGTTGTTTATCCTAACTCCCAGTATATAGTATTATAATAGTAGTACAGTGTTGTTTCTCCTAACTCTCAGTATATAGTATTATAATAGTAGTAGTGTTGTTTCTACTAACTCCCAGTATATAGTATTATAATAGTAGTAGTGTTGTTTATCCTAACTCCCAGTATATAGTATTATAATAGTAGTACAGTGTTGTTTCTCCTAACTCCCAGTATATAGTATTATAATAGTAGTACAGTGTAGTTTCTCCTAACTCCCAGTATATAGTATTATAATAGTAGTAGTGTTGTTTATCCTAACTCCCAGTATATAGTATTATAATAGTAGTAGTGTTGTTTCTCCTAACTCCCAGTATATAGTATTATAATAGTAGTACAGTGTTGTTTATCCTAACTCCCAGTATATAGTATTATAAAAGTAGTACAGTGTTGTTTATCCTAACTCCCAGTATATAGTATTATAATAGTAGTAGTGTTGTTTCTCCTAACTCCCAGTATATAGTATTATAATAGTAGTACAGTGTTGTTTATCCTAACTCCCAGTATATAGTATTATAATAGTAGTACAGTGTTGTTTATCCTAACTCCCAGTATATAGTATTATAATAGTAGTACAGTTTTGTTTCCCCTAACTCCCAGTATATAGTATTATAATAGTAGTACAGTGTTGTTTATCCTAACTCCCAGTATATAGTATTATAATAGTAGTACAGTGTTGTTTATCCTAACTCCCAGTATATAGTATTATAATAGTAGTAGTGTTGTTTCTCCTAACTCCCAGTATATAGTATTATAATAGTAGTAGTGTTGTTTCTCCTAACTGCCAGTATATAGTATTATAATAGTAGTACAGTGTTGTTTCTCCTAACTCCCAGTATATAGTATTATAATAGTAGTAGTGTTGTTTCCCCTAACTCCCAGTATATAGTATTATAATAGTAGTAGTGTTGTTTCTCCTAACTCCCAGTATATAGTATTATAATAGTAGTACAGTGTTGTTTCTCCTAACTCCCAGTATATAGTATTATAATAGTAGTAGTGTTGTTTCCCCTAACTCCCAGTATATAGTATTATAATAGTAGTACAGTGTTGTTTCTCCTAACTCCCAGTATATAGTATTATAATAGTAGTAGTGTTGTTTATCCTAACTCCCAGTATATAGTATTATAATAGTAGTACAGTGTTGTTTATCCTAACTCCCAGTATATAGTATTATAATAGTAGTAGTGTTGTTTATCCTAACTCCCAGTATATAGTATTATAATAGTAGTACAGTGTTGTTTCTCCTAACTCCCAGTATATAGTATTATAATAGTAGTACAGTGTTGTTTATCCTAACTCCCAGTATATAGTATTATAATAGTAGTACAGTGTTGTTTATCCTAACTCCCAGTATATAGTATTATAATAGTAGTACAGTGTTGTTTCTCCTAACTCTCAGTATATAGTATTATAATAGTAGTAGTGTTGTTTCTACTAACTCCCAGTATATAGTATTATAATAGTAGTAGTGTTGTTTATCCTAACTCCCAGTATATAGTATTATAATAGTAGTACAGTGTTGTTTCTCCTAACTCCCAGTATATAGTATTATAATAGTAGTACAGTGTAGTTTCTCCTAACTCCCAGTATATAGTATTATAATAGTAGTAGTGTTGTTTATCCTAACTCCCAGTATATAGTATTATAATAGTAGTAGTGTTGTTTCTCCTAACTCCCAGTATATAGTATTATAATAGTAGTACAGTGTTGTTTATCCTAACTCCCAGTATATAGTATTATAATAGTAGTAGTGTTGTTTATCCTAACTCCCAGTATATAGTATTATAATAGTAGTACAGTGTTGTTTCTCCTAACTCCCAGTATATAGTATTATAATAGTAGTACAGTGTAGTTTCTCCTAACTCCCAGTATATAGTATTATAATAGTAGTAGTGTTGTTTATCCTAACTCCCAGTATATAGTATTATAATAGTAGTAGTGTTGTTTCTCCTAACTCCCAGTATATAGTATTATAATAGTAGTACAGTGTTGTTTATCCTAACTCCCAGTATATAGTATTATAATAGTAGTAGTGTTGTTTCTCCTAACTCCCAGTATATAGTATTATAATAGTAGTACAGTGTTGTTTATCCTAACTCCCAGTATATAGTATTATAATAGTAGTACAGTGTTGTTTATCCTAACTCCCAGTATATAGTATTATAATAGTAGTACAGTTTTGTTTCCCCTAACTCCCAGTATATAGTATTATAATAGTAGTACAGTGTTGTTTATCCTAACTCCCAGTATATAGTATTATAATAGTAGTACAGTGTTGTTTATCCTAACTCCCAGTATATAGTATTATAATAGTAGTAGTGTTGTTTCTCCTAACTCCCAGTATATAGTATTATAATAGTAGTAGTGTTGTTTCTCCTAACTGCCAGTATATAGTATTATAATAGTAGTACAGTGTTGTTTCTCCTAACTCCCAGTATATAGTATTATAATAGTAGTAGTGTTGTTTCCCCTAACTCCCAGTATATAGTATTATAATAGTAGTAGTGTTGTTTCTCCTAACTCCCAGTATATAGTATTATAATAGTAGTACAGTGTTGTTTCTCCTAACTCCCAGTATATAGTATTATAATAGTAGTAGTGTTGTTTCCCCTAACTCCCAGTATATAGTATTATAATAGTAGTACAGTGTTGTTTCTCCTAACTCCCAGTATATAGTATTATAATAGTAGTAGTGTTGTTTATCCTAACTCCCAGTATATAGTATTATAATAGTAGTACAGTGTTGTTTATCCTAACTCCCAGTATATAGTATTATAATAGTAGTAGTGTTGTTTATCCTAACTCCCAGTATATAGTATTATAATAGTAGTACAGTGTTGTTTCTCCTAACTCCCAGTATATAGTATTATAATAGTAGTACAGTGTTGTTTATCCTAACTCCCAGTATATAGTATTATAATAGTAGTACAGTGTTGTTTATCCTAACTCCCAGTATATAGTATTATAATAGTAGTACAGTGTTGTTTCTCCTAACTCTCAGTATATAGTATTATAATAGTAGTAGTGTTGTTTCTACTAACTCCCAGTATATAGTATTATAATAGTAGTAGTGTTGTTTATCCTAACTCCCAGTATATAGTATTATAATAGTAGTACAGCGTTGTTTCTCCTAACTCCCAGTATATAGTATTATAATAGTAGTACAGTGTAGTTTCTCCTAACTCCCAGTATATAGTATTATAATAGTAGTAGTGTTGTTTATCCTAACTCCCAGTATATAGTATTATAATAGTAGTAGTGTTGTTTCTCCTAACTCCCAGTATATAGTATTATAATAGTAGTACAGTGTTGTTTATCCTAACTCCCAGTATATAGTATTATAATAGTAGTACAGTGTTGTTTATCCTAACTCCCAGTATATAGTATTATAATAGTAGTAGTGTTGTTTCTCCTAACTCCCAGTATATAGTATTATAATAGTAGTACAGTGTTGTTTATCCTAACTCCCAGTATATAGTATTATAATAGTAGTACAGTGTTGTTTATCCTAACTCCCAGTATATAGTATTATAATAGTAGTACAGTGTTGTTTCCCCTAACTCCCAGTATATAGTATTATAATAGTAGTACAGTGTTGTTTATCCTAACTCCCAGTATATAGTATTATAATAGTAGTACAGTGTTGTTTATCCTAACTCCCAGTATATAGTATTATAATAGTAGTAGTGTTGTTTCTCCTAACTCCCAGTATATAGTATTATAATAGTAGTAGTGTTGTTTCCCCTAACTCCCAGTATATAGTATTATAATAGTAGTACAGTGTTGTTTCTCCTAACTCCCAGTATATAGTATTATAATAGTAGTAGTGTTGTTTCTCCTAACTCCCAGTATATAGTATTATAATAGTAGTACAGTGTTGTTTCTCCTAACTCCCAGTATATAGTATTATAATAGTAGTAGTGTTGTTTATCCTAACTCCCAGTATATAGTATTATAATAGTAGTACAGTGTTGTTTCTCCTAACTCCCAGTATATAGTATTATAATAGTAGTACAGTGTTGTTTCCCCTAACTCCCAGTATATAGTATTATAATAGTAGTACAGTGTTGTTTCCCCTAACTCCCAGTATATAGTATTATAATAGTAGTAGTGTTGTTTCCCTAACTCCCAGTATATAGTATTATAATAGTAGTACAGTGTTGTTTATCCTAACTCCCAGTATATAGTATTATAATAGTAGTACAGTGTTGTTTCTCCTAACTCCCAGTATATAGTATTATAATAGTAGTACAGTGTTGTTTCCCCTAACTCCCAGTATATAGTATTATAATAGTAGTACAGTGTTGTTTATCCTAACTCCCAGTATATAGTATTATAATAGTAGTACAGTGTTGTTTATCCTAACTCCCAGTATATAGTATTATAATAGTAGTAGTGTTGTTTCTCCTAACTCCCAGTATATAGTATTATAATAGTAGTAGTGTTGTTTCCCCTAACTCCCAGTATATAGTATTATAATAGTAGTACAGTGTTGTTTCTCCTAACTCCCAGTATATAGTATTATAATAGTAGTAGTGTTGTTTCTCCTAACTCCCAGTATATAGTATTATAATAGTAGTACAGTGTTGTTTCTCCTAACTCCCAGTATATAGTATTATAATAGTAGTAGTGTTGTTTATCCTAACTCCCAGTATATAGTATTATAATAGTAGTAGTGTTGTTTATCCTAACTCCCAGTATATAGTATTATAATAGTAGTAGTGTTGTTTCCCCTAACTCCCAGTATATAGTATTATAATAGTAGTACAGTGTTGTTTCCCCTAACTCCCAGTATATAGTATTATAATAGTAGTAGTGTTGTTTCTCCTAACTCCCAGTATATAGTATTATAATAGTAGTACAGTGTTGTTTCCCCTAACTCCCAGTATATAGTATTATAATAGTATTACAGTGTTGTTTCTCCTAACTCCCAGTATATAGTATTATAATAGTAGTACAGTGTTGTTTCCCCTAACTCCCAGTATATAGTATTATAATAGTAGTACAGTGTTGTTTATCCTAACTCCCAGTATATAGTATTATAATAGTAGTAGTGTTGTTTCCCCTAACTCCCAGTATATAGTATTATAATAGTAGTAGTGTTGTTTCCCCTAACTCCCAGTATATAGTATTATAATAGTAGTAGTGTTGTTTCTCCTAACTCCCAGTATATAGTATTATAATAGTAGTAGTGTTGTTTCCCCTAACTCCCAGTATATAGTATTATAATAGTAGTACAGTGTTGTTTCTCCTAACTCCCAGTATATAGTATTATAATAGTAGTAGTGTTGTTTCTCCTAACTCCCAGTATATAGTATTATAATAGTAGTACAGTGTTGTTTCTCCTAACTCCCAGTATATAGTATTATAATAGTAGTACAGTGTTGTTTATCCTAACTCCCAGTATATAGTATTATAATAGTAGCAGTGTTGTTTCTCCTAACTCCCAGTATATAGTATTATAATAGTAGTACAGTGTTGTTTATCCTAACTCCCAGTATATAGTATTATAATAGTAGTACAGTGTTGTTTCTCCTAACTCCCAGTATATAGTATTATAATAGTAGTACAGTGTTGTTTATCCTAACTCCCAGTATATAGTATTATAATAGTAGCAGTGTTGTTTCTCCTAACTCCCAGTATATAGTATTATAATAGTAGTAGTGTTGTTTCTCCTAACTCCCAGTATATAGTATTATAATAGTAGTACAGTGTTGTTTCTCCTAACTCCCAGTATATAGTATTATAATAGTAGTAGTGTTGTTTCCCCTAACTCCCAGTATATAGTATTATAATAGTAGTAGTGTTGTTTCTCCTAACTCCCAGTATATAGTATTATAATAGTAGTACAGTGTTGTTTCTCCTAACTCCCAGTATATAGTATTATAATAGTAGTAGTGTTGTTTATCCTAACTCCCAGTATATAGTATTATAATAGTAGTAGTGTTGTTTATCCTAACTCCCAGTATATAGTATTATAATAGTAGTAGTGTTGTTTCCCCTAACTCCCAGTATATAGTATTATAATAGTAGTAGTGTTGTTTATCCTAACTCCCAGTATATAGTATTATAATAGTAGTACAGTGTTGTTTATCCTAACTCCCAGTATATAGTATTATAATAGTAGTAGTGTTGTTTATCCTAACTCCCAGTATATAGTATTATAATAGTAGTACAGTGTTGTTTCTCCTAACTCCCAGTATATAGTATTATAATAGTAGTACAGTGTTGTTTATCCTAACTCCCAGTATATAGTATTATAATAGTAGTACAGTGTTGTTTATCCTAACTCCCAGTATATAGTATTATAATAGTAGTACAGTGTTGTTTCTCCTAACTCTCAGTATATAGTATTATAATAGTAGTAGTGTTGTTTCTACTAACTCCCAGTATATAGTATTATAATAGTAGTAGTGTTGTTTATCCTAACTCCCAGTATATAGTATTATAATAGTAGTACAGTGTTGTTTCTCCTAACTCCCAGTATATAGTATTATAATAGTAGTACAGTGTTGTTTATCCTAACTCCCAGTATATAGTATTATAATAGTAGTAGTGTTGTTTATCCTAACTCCCAGTATATAGTATTATAATAGTAGTAGTGTTGTTTCTCCTAACTCCCAGTATATAGTATTATAATAGTAGTACAGTGTTGTTTATCCTAACTCCCAGTATATAGTATTATAATAGTAGTACAGTGTTGTTTATCCTAACTACCAGTATATAGTATTATAATAGTAGTAGTGTTGTTTCTCCTAACTCCCAGTATATAGTATTATAATAGTAGTACAGTGTTGTTTATCCTAACTCCCAGTATATAGTATTATAATAGTAGTACAGTGTTGTTTATCCTAACTCCCAGTATATAGTATTATAATAGTAGTACAGTGTTGTTTCCCCTAACTCCCAGTATATAGTATTATAATAGTAGTACAGTGTTGTTTATCCTAACTCCCAGTATATAGTATTATAATAGTAGTACAGTGTTGTTTATCCTAACTCCCAGTATATAGTATTATAATAGTAGTAGTGTTGTTTCTCCTAACTCCCAGTATATAGTATTATAATAGTAGTAGTGTTGTTTCCCCTAACTCCCAGTATATAGTATTATAATAGTAGTACAGTGTTGTTTCTCCTAACTCCCAGTATATAGTATTATAATAGTAGTAGTGTTGTTTCTCCTAACTCCCAGTATATAGTATTATAATAGTAGTACAGTGTTGTTTCTCCTAACTCCCAGTATATAGTATTATAATAGTAGTACAGTGTTGTTTCCCCTAACTCCCAGTATATAGTATTATAATAGTAGTAGTGTTGTTTCTCCTAACTCCCAGTATATAGTATTATAATAGTAGTAGTGTTGTTTATCCTAACTCCCAGTATATAGTATTATAATAGTAGTACAGTGTTGTTTCTCCTAACTCCCAGTATATAGTATTATAATAGTAGTAGTGTTGTTTCCCCTAACTCCCAGTATATAGTATTATAATAGTAGTACAGTGTTGTTTCCCCTAACTCCCAGTATATAGTATTATAATAGTATTAGTGTTGTTTCTCCTAACTCCCAGTATATAGTATTATAATAGTAGTACAGTGTTGTTTCCCCTAACTCCCAGTATATAGTATTATAATAGTATTACAGTGTTGTTTCTCCTAACTCCCAGTATATAGTATTATAATAGTAGTACAGTGTTGTTTCCCCTAACTCCCAGTATATAGTATTATAATAGTAGTACAGTGTTGTTTATCCTAACTCCCAGTATATAGTATTATAATAGTAGTAGTGTTGTTTCCCCTAACTCCCAGTATATAGTATTATAATAGTAGTAGTGTTGTTTCCCCTAACTCCCAGTATATAGTATTATAATAGTAGTAGTGTTGTTTCTCCTAACTCCCAGTATATAGTATTATAATAGTAGTACAGTGTTGTTTCCCCTAACTCCCAGTATATAGTATTATAATAGTAGTAGTGTTGTTTATCCTAACTCCCAGTATATAGTATTATAATAGTAGTAGTGTTGTTTCTCCTAACTCCCAGTATATAGTATTATAATAGTAGTACAGTGTTGTTTATCCTAACTCCCAGTATATAGTATTATAATAGTATTACAGTGTTGTTTCCCCTAACTCCCAGTATATAGTATTATAATAGTAGTAGTGTTGTTTATCCTAACTCCCAGTATATAGTATTATAATAGTAGTACAGTGTTGTTTCTCCTAACTCCCAGTATATAGTATTATAATAGTAGTAGTGTTGTTTATCCTAACTCCCAGTATATAGTATTATAATAGTAGTAGTGTTGTTTCTACTAACTCCCAGTATATAGTATTATAATAGTAGTAGTGTTGTTTATCCTAACTCCCAGTATATAGTATTATAATAGTAGTAGTGTTGTTTATCCTAACTCCCAGTATATAGTATTATAATAGTAGTACAGTGTTGTTTCTCCTAACTCCCAGTATATAGTATTATAATAGTAGTAGTGTTGTTTCCCCTAACTCCCAGTATATAGTATTATAATAGTAGTAGTGTTGTTTCTACTAACTCCCAGTATATAGTATTATAATAGTAGTAGTGTTGTTTCCCCTAACTCCCAGTATATAGTATTATAATAGTAGTACAGTGTTGTTTCCCCTAACTCCCCAGTATATAGTATTATAATAGTAGTAGTGTTGTTTCTCCTAACTCCCAGTATATAGTATTATAATAGTAGTAGTGTTGTTTCCCCTAACTCCCAGTATATAGTATTATAATAGTAGTACAGTGTTGTTTCTCCTAACTCCCAGTATATAGTATTATAATAGTAGTAGTGTTGTTTATCCTAACTCCCAGTATATAGTATTATAATAGTAGTAGTGTTGTTTCTCCTAACTCCCAGTATATAGTATTATAATAGTAGTAGTGTTGTTTATCCTAACTCCCAGTATATAGTATTATAATAGTAGTAGTGTTGTTTCTCCTAACTCCCAGTATATAGTATTATAATAGTATTACAGTGTTGTTTCTCCTAACTCCCAGTATATAGTATTATAATAGTAGTACAGTGTTGTTTATCCTAACTCCCAGTATATAGTATTATAATAGTAGTAGTGTTGTTTCTCCTAACTCCCAGTATATAGTATTATAATAGTAGTACAGTGTTGTTTATCCTAACTCCCAGTATATAGTATTATAATAGTAGTACAGTGTTGTTTCTCCTAACTCCCAGTATATAGTATTATAATAGTAGTACAGTGTTGTTTATCCTAACTCCCAGTATATAGTATTATAATAGTAGTAGTGTTGTTTCTCCTAACTCCCAATATATAGTATTATAATAGTAGTAGTGTTGTTTCCCCTAACTCCCAGTATAGAGTATTATAATAGTAGTACAGTGTTGTTTATCCTAACTCCCAGTATATAGTATTATAATAGTAGTACAGTGTTGTTTCTCCTAACTCCCAGTATATAGTATTATAATAGTAGTAGTGTTGTTTCTCCTAACTCCCAGTATATAGTATTATAATAGTAGTAGTGTTGTTTCCCCTAACTCCCAGTATATAGTATTATAATAGTAGTAGTGTTGTTTCCCCTAACTCCCAGTATATAGTATTATAATAGTAGTAGTGTTGTTTCCCCTAACTCCCAGTATATAGTATTATAATAGTAGTAGTGTTGTTTCCCCTAACTCCCAGTATATAGTATTATAATAGTAGTAGTGTTGTTTCCCCTAACTCCCAGTATATAGTATTATAATAGTAGTAGTGTTGTTTCCCCTAACTCCCAGTATATAGTATTATAATAGTAGTACAGTGTTGTTTATCCTAACTCCCAGTATATAGTATTATAATAGTAGTACAGTGTTGTTTCCCCTAACTCCCAGTATATAGTATTATAATAGTAGTAGTGTTGTTTCCCCTAACTCCCAGTATATAGTATTATAATAGTAGTAGTGTTGTTTCTCCTAACTCCCAGTATATAGTATTATAATAGTAGTAGTGTTGTTTATCCTAACTCCCAGTATATAGTATTATAATAGTAGTAGTGTTGTTTATCCTAACTCCCAGTATATAGTATTATAATAGTAGTACAGTGTTGTTTCCCCTAACTCCCAGTATATAGTATTATAATAGTAGTAGTGTTGTTTCCCCTAACTCTCAGTATATAGTATTATAATAGTAGTACAGTGTTGTTTCCCCTAACTCCCAGTATATAGTATTATAATAGTATTACAGTGTTGTTTCTCCTAACTCCCAGTATACAGTATTATAATAGTAGTAGTGTTGTTTCCCCTAACTCCCAGTATATAGTATTATAATAGTAGTAGTGTTGTTTATCCTAACTCCCAGTATATAGTATTATAATAGTAGTACAGTGTTGTTTATCCTAACTCCCAGTATATAGTATTATAATAGTAGTACAGTGTTGTTTATCCTAACTCCCAGTATATAGTATTATAATAGTAGTACAGTGTTGTTTCTCCTAACTCCCAGTATATAGTATTATAATAGTAGTAGTGTTGTTTATCCTAACTCCCAGTATATAGTATTATAATAGTAGTAGTGTTGTTTCTACTAACTCCCAGTATATAGTATTATAATAGTAGTACAGTGTTGTTTATCCTAACTCCCAGTATATAGTATTATAATAGTAGTACAGTGTTGTTTCTACTAACTCCCAGTATATAGTATTATAATAGTATTACAGTGTTGTTTATCCTAACTCCCAGTATATAGTATTATAATAGTAGTAGTGTTGTTTATCCTAACTCCCAGTATATAGTATTATAATAGTAGTAGTGTTGTTTCTCCTAACTCCCAGTATATAGTATTATAATAGTAGTAGTGTTGTTTCCCCTAACTCCCAGTATATAGTATTATAATAGTAGTACAGTGTTGTTTCCCCTAACTCCCAGTATATAGTATTATAATAGTAGTAGTGTTGTTTATCCTAACTCCCAGTATATAGTATTATAATAGTAGTAGTGTTGTTTCTCCTAACTCCCAGTATATAGTATTATAATAGTAGTACAGTGTTGTTTATCCTAACTCCCAGTATATAGTATTATAATAGTAGTAGTGTTGTTTCCCCTAACTCCCAGTATATAGTATTATAATAGTAGTAGTGTTGTTTCTCCTAACTCCCAGTATATAGTATTATAATAGTAGTAGTGTTGTTTCTCCTAACTCCCAGTATACAGTATTATAATAGTAGTAGTGTTGTTTCCCCTAACTCCCAGTATATAGTATTATAATAGTAGTAGTGTTGTTTATCCTAACTCCCAGTATATAGTATTATAATAGTAGTAGTGTTGTTTATCCTAACTCCCAGTATATAGTATTATAATAGTAGTAGTGTTGTTTATCCTAACTCCCAGTATATAGTATTATAATAGTAGTACAGTGTTGTTTCTCCTAACTCCCAGTATATAGTATTATAATAGTAGTAGTGTTGTTTCTCCTAACTCCCAGTATATAGTATTATAATAGTAGTAGTGTTGTTTCCCCTAACTCCCAGTATATAGTATTATAATAGTAGTAGTGTTGTTTCCCCTAACTCCCAGTATATAGTATTATAATAGTAGTAGTGTTGTTTCCCCTAACTCCCAGTATATAGTATTATAATAGTAGTAGTGTTGTTTCCCCTAACTCCCAGTATATAGTATTATAATAGTAGTAGTGTTGTTTCCCCTAACTCCCAGTATATAGTATTATAATAGTAGTAGTGTTGTTTCCCCTAACTCCCAGTATATAGTATTATAATAGTAGTACAGTGTTGTTTATCCTAACTCCCAGTATATAGTATTATAATAGTAGTACAGTGTTGTTTCCCCTAACTCCCAGTATATAGTATTATAATAGTAGTAGTGTTGTTTCCCCTAACTCCCAGTATATAGTATTATAATAGTAGTAGTGTTGTTTCTCCTAACTCCCAGTATATAGTATTATAATAGTAGTAGTGTTGTTTATCCTAACTCCCAGTATATAGTATTATAATAGTAGTAGTGTTGTTTATCCTAACTCCCAGTATATAGTATTATAATAGTAGTACAGTGTTGTTTCCCCTAACTCCCAGTATATAGTATTATAATAGTAGTAGTGTTGTTTCCCCTAACTCTCAGTATATAGTATTATAATAGTAGTACAGTGTTGTTTCCCCTAACTCCCAGTATATAGTATTATAATAGTATTACAGTGTTGTTTCTCCTAACTCCCAGTATACAGTATTATAATAGTAGTAGTGTTGTTTCCCCTAACTCCCAGTATATAGTATTATAATAGTAGTAGTGTTGTTTATCCTAACTCCCAGTATATAGTATTATAATAGTAGTACAGTGTTGTTTATCCTAACTCCCAGTATATAGTATTATAATAGTAGTACAGTGTTGTTTATCCTAACTCCCAGTATATAGTATTATAATAGTAGTACAGTGTTGTTTCTCCTAACTCCCAGTATATAGTATTATAATAGTAGTAGTGTTGTTTATCCTAACTCCCAGTATATAGTATTATAATAGTAGTAGTGTTGTTTCTACTAACTCCCAGTATATAGTATTATAATAGTAGTACAGTGTTGTTTATCCTAACTCCCAGTATATAGTATTATAATAGTAGTACAGTGTTGTTTCTACTAACTCCCAGTATATAGTATTATAATAGTATTACAGTGTTGTTTATCCTAACTCCCAGTATATAGTATTATAATAGTAGTAGTGTTGTTTATCCTAACTCCCAGTATATAGTATTATAATAGTAGTAGTGTTGTTTCTCCTAACTCCCAGTATATAGTATTATAATAGTAGTAGTGTTGTTTCCCCTAACTCCCAGTATATAGTATTATAATAGTAGTACAGTGTTGTTTCCCCTAACTCCCAGTATATAGTATTATAATAGTAGTAGTGTTGTTTATCCTAACTCCCAGTATATAGTATTATAATAGTAGTAGTGTTGTTTCTCCTAACTCCCAGTATATAGTATTATAATAGTAGTACAGTGTTGTTTATCCTAACTCCCAGTATATAGTATTATAATAGTAGTAGTGTTGTTTCCCCTAACTCCCAGTATATAGTATTATAATAGTAGTAGTGTTGTTTCTCCTAACTCCCAGTATATAGTATTATAATAGTAGTAGTGTTGTTTCTCCTAACTCCCAGTATACAGTATTATAATAGTAGTAGTGTTGTTTCCCCTAACTCCCAGTATATAGTATTATAATAGTAGTAGTGTTGTTTATCCTAACTCCCAGTATATAGTATTATAATAGTAGTAGTGTTGTTTATCCTAACTCCCAGTATATAGTATTATAATAGTAGTAGTGTTGTTTATCCTAACTCCCAGTATATAGTATTATAATAGTAGTACAGTGTTGTTTCTCCTAACTCCCAGTATATAGTATTATAATAGTAGTACAGTGTTGTTTCCCCTAACTCCCAGTATATAGTATTATAATAGTAGTAGTGTTGTTTATCCTAACTCCCAGTATATAGTATTATAATAGTAGTAGTGTTGTTTCTCCTAACTCCCAGTATATAGTATTATAATAGTAGTACAGTGTTGTTTATCCTAACTCCCAGTATATAGTATTATAATAGTAGTAGTGTTGTTTCCCCTAACTCCCAGTATATAGTATTATAATAGTAGTAGTGTTGTTTCTCCTAACTCCCAGTATATAGTATTATAATAGTAGTAGTGTTGTTTCTCCTAACTCCCAGTATATAGTATTATAATAGTAGTAGTGTTGTTTATCCTAACTCCCAGTATATAGTATTATAATAGTAGTACAGTGTTGTTTCTCCTAACTCCCAGTATATAGTATTATAATAGTAGTAGTGTTGTTTATCCTAACTCCCAGTATATAGTATTATAATAGTAGTAGTGTTGTTTATCCTAACTCCCAGTATATAGTATTATAATAGTAGTAGTGTTGTTTATCCTAACTCCCCAGTATATAGTATTATAATAGTAGTAGTGTTGTTTCTCCTAACTCCCAGTATATAGTATTATAATAGTAGTAGTGTTGTTTCCCCTAACTCCCAGTATATAGTATTATAATAGTAGTAGTGTTGTTTCCCCTAACTCCCAGTATATAGTATTATAATAGTATTACAGTGTTGTTTATCCTAACTCCCAGTATATAGTATTATAATAGTAGTAGTGTTGTTTCCCCTAACTCCCAGTATATAGTATTATAATAGTAGTAGTGTTGTTTCTCCTAACTCCCAGTATATAGTATTATAATAGTAGTAGTGTTGTTTCTCCTAACTCCCAGTATATAGTATTATAATAGTAGTAGTGTTGTTTATCCTAACTCCCAGTATATAGTATTATAATAGTATTACAGTGTTGTTTATCCTAACTCCCAGTATATAGTATTATAATAGTAGTAGTGTTGTTTATCCTAACTCCCAGTATATAGTATTATAATAGTAGTACAGTGTTGTTTCTCCTAACTCTCAGTATATAGTATTATAATAGTAGTACAGTGTTGTTTATCCTAACTCCCAGTATATAGTATTATAATAGTAGTAGTGTTGTTTCCCCTAACTCCCAGTATATAGTATTATAATAGTAGTAGTGTTGTTTATCCTAACTCCCAGTATATAGTATTATAATAGTAGTAGTGTTGTTTATCCTAACTCCCAGTATATAGTATTATAATAGTAGTAGTGTTGTTTCCCCTAACTCCCAGTATATAGTATTATAATAGTAGTAGTGTTGTTTATCCTAACTCCCAGTATATAGTATTATAATAGTAGTAGTGTTGTTTATCCTAACTCCCAGTATATAGTATTATAATACTCTTGTCTTTAATGATAATGTCTGTCCCTTCAGGTGAAACTGTGGTTAAAACCTCATCATTTAGGGAAACGTAATGGAAACCATAGTAGTGGTTTGTACATTCTACGCAAATGTTTTACAACAAAGTATAAAGACACCATTTTTTATTTATTTTTTAAACTAACGTGATGTGACTACTTCCAGGAAGCTGAACCGGTTTTGAAGAGTAGGTGTGATACACACAGCCGTTCAGTTTCCACAGGAACAGGAAGCTGAATGGAATAACACTGGACACTGAGTCATGGACATATATACGCTCTGTCAGAACTAATACTGGATGAAATATAGAAATCTACAGTTGCAATGGAATAGAGGTCTAGGTTTAGAGAGAGAGAGAGAGAGAGAGAGAGAGAGAGAGAGAGAGAGAGACAGAGAGAGAGACAGAGAGAGATACAGAGAGAGAGACACACAGAGAGAGAGAGAGAGAGAGAGAGACAGAGAGGGAGAGAGAGATACAGAGAGAGAGAGAGAGACAGAGAGGGAGAGAGAGATACAGAGAGAGAGAGAGAGACAGAGAGGGAGAGAGAGATACAGAGAGAGAGAGAGAGACAGAGAGACAGAGAGAAGAGAGAGAGACACACAGAGAGAGAGAGAGAGAGAGAGACAGAGAGAGAGACAGAGAGAAGAGAGAGAGAGACAGAGAGCGTGAGAGAGAGACACACAGAGAGAGAGAGAGAGAGAGAGAGAGAGAGAGAGAGAGAGAGAGAGACAGAGAGAAGAGAGAGCCCAGGCCGTGAGCAGGCAAACAGGCCCAAACCCCACTCTAACACCAGCCCAAGCCAATGGAATGTACCAGATGCTCAGCAGGCTCTGCTCACACTTACTGGCCTGAGACCAAACGACACGACCAACAACATTAGACACTTTATGGAACACAAAGCCTTCAACATCTCATCCTGGAATATCCTGAGGTCATCTGGCTTTGGCCTAAAGAGCAGGAGCCTGGACTTCATTAAAAGGAATCAGAAATACGGACATTGTCATCCTACAAGAAACCTGGTATAGAGGAGACAGACCCACTGGTTGTCCTCTAGGTTACAGAGAGCTGGTAGTCCCATCCACCACACTACCAGGTGGTATAGAGGAGATGGACCCACTGGTTGCCCTCTAGGTTACAGAGAGCTGGTAGTCCCATCCACCACACTACCAGGTGGGTGGTATAGAGGAGACGGACCCACTGGTTGCCCTCTAGGTTACAGAGAGCTGGTAGTCCCATCCACCACACTACCAGGTGGTATAGAGGAGACGGACCAACTGGTTGCCCTCTAGGTTACAGAGAGCTGGTAGACCCATCCACCACACTACCAGGTGGTATAGAGGAGACGGACCCACTGGTTGTCCTCTAGGTTACAGAGAGCTGGTAGCCCCATCCACCACACTACCAGGTGGGTGGTATAGAGGAGACGGACCCACTGGTTGCCTTCTAGGTTACAGAGAGCTGGTAGTCCCATCTACCAAACTACCAGGTGGGTTGTATAGAGGAGACGGACCCACTGGTTTCCCTCTAGGTTACAGAGAGCTGGTAGTCCCATCCACCACACTACCAGGTGGGTGGTATAGAGGAGATGGACCCACTGGTTGCCCTCTAGGTTACAGAGAGCTGGTAGTCCCATCCACCACACTACCAGGTGGTATAGAGGAGACGGACCCACTGGTTGCCTTCTAGGTTACAGAGAGCTGGTAGTCCCATCCACCACACTACCAGGTGGGTGGTATAGAGGAGATGGACCCACTGGTTGTCCTCTAGGTTACAGAGAGCTGGTAGTCCCATCCACCACACTACCAGGTGGGTGGTATAGAGGAGATGGACCCACTGGTTGCCCTCTAGGTTACAGAGAGCTGGTAGTCCCATCCACCACACTACCAGGTGGTATAGAGGAGACGGACCCACTGGTTGTCCTCTAGGTTACAGAGAGCTGGTAGTCCCATCCACCACACTACCAGGTGGGTGATATAGAGGAGATGGACCCACTGGTTGTCCTCTAGGTTACAGAGAGCTGGTAGTCCCATCCACCACACTACCAGGTGGTATAGAGGAGACGGACCCACTGGTTGTCCTCTAGGTTACAGAGAGCTGGTAGTCCCATCCACCACACTACCAGGTGGTATAGAGGAGATGGACCCACTGGTTGCCCTCTAGGTTACAGAGAGCTGGTAGTCCCATCCACCACACTACCAGGTGGTATAGAGGAGATGGACCCACTGGTTGCCCTCTAGGTTACAGAGAGCTGGTAGTCCCATCCACCACACTACCAGGTGGTATAGAGGAGACGGACCCACTGGTTGTCCTCTAGGTTACAGAGAGCTGGTAGTCCCATCCACCACACTACCAGGTGGTATAGAGGAGACGGACCCACTGGTTGTCCTCTAGGTTACAGAGAGCTGGTAGTCCCATCCACCACACTACCAGGTGGTATAGAGGAGATGGACCCACTGGTTGCCCTCTAGGTTACAGAGAGCTGGTAGTCCCATCCACCACACTACCAGGTGGGTGGTATAGAGGAGATGGACCCACTGGTTGTCCTCTAGGTTACAGAGAGCTGGTAGTCCCATCCACCACACTACCAGGTGGTATAGAGGAGATGGACCCACTGGTTGTCCTCTAGGTTACAGAGAGCTGGTAGTCCCATCCACCACACTACCAGGTGGGTGGTATAGAGGAGACGGACCCACTGGTTGCCCTCTAGGTTACAGAGAGCTGGTAGTCCCATCCACCACACTACCAGGTGGTATAGAGGAGATGGACCCACTGGTTGCCCTCTAGGTTACAGAGAGCTGGTAGTCCCATCCACCACACTACCAGGTGGGTGGTATAGAGGAGACGGACCCACTGGTTGCCCTCTAGGTTACAGAGAGCTGGTAGACCCATCCACCACACTACCAGGTGGGTGGTATAGAGGAGATGGACCCACTGGTTGTCCTCTAGGTTACAGAGAGCTGGTAGTCCCATCCACCACACTACCAGGTGGTATAGAGGAGATGGACCCACTGGTTGTCCTCTAGGTTACAGAGAGCTGGTAGTCCCATCCACCACACTACCAGGTGGGTGGTATAGAGGAGACGGACCCACTGGTTGTCCTCTAGGTTACAGAGAGCTGGTAGTCCCATCCACCACACTACCAGGTGGTATAGAGGAGATGGACCCACTGGTTGCCCTCTAGGTTACAGAGAGCTGGTAGTCCCATCCACCACACTACCAGGTGGTATAGAGGAGACGGACCCACTGGTTGCCTTCTAGGTTACAGAGAGCTGGTAGTCCCATCCACCACACTACCAGGTGGGTGGTATAGAGGAGATGGACCCACTGGTTGCCCTCTAGGTTACAGAGAGCTGGTAGTCCCATCCACCACACTACCAGGTGGGTGGTATAGAGGAGATGGACCCACTGGTTGTCCTCTAGGTTACAGAGAGCTGGTAGTCCCATCCACCACACTACCAGGTGGGTGGTATAGAGGAGATGGACCCACTGGTTGTCCTCTAGGTTACAGAGAGCTGGTAGTCCCATCCAGAGAGCTGGTAGTCCCATCCAGAGAGCTGGTAGTCCCATCCAGAGAGCTGGTAGTCCCATCCAGAGAGCTGGTAGTCCCATCCAGAGAGCTGGTAGTCCCATCCAGAGAGCTGGTAGTCCCATCCACCACACTACCAGGTGGCTGGTATAGAGGAGATGGACCCACTGGTTGTCCTCTAGGTTACAGAGAGCTGGTAGTCCCATCCACCACACTACCAGGTGGTATAGAGGAGATGGACCCACTGGTTGTCCTCTAGGTTACAGAGAGCTGGTAGTCCCATCCACCACACTACCAGGTGGGTGGTATAGAGGAGACGGACCCACTGGTTGCCCTCTAGGTTACAGAGAGCTGGTAGTCCCATCCACCACACTACCAGGTGGTATAGAGGAGATGGACCCACTGGTTGCCCTCTAGGTTACAGAGAGCTGGTAGTCCCATCCACCACACTACCAGGTGGGTGGTATAGAGGAGACGGACCCACTGGTTGCCCTCTAGGTTACAGAGAGCTGGTAGTCCCATCCACCACACTACCAGGTGGGTGGTATAGAGGAGACGGACCCACTGGTTGCCCTCTAGGTTACAGAGAGCTGGTAGACCCATCCACCACACTACCAGGTGGGTGGTATAGAGGAGATGGACCCACTGGTTGTCCTCTAGGTTACAGAGAGCTGGTAGTCCCATCCACCACACTACCAGGTGGTATAGAGGAGATGGACCCACTGGTTGTCCTCTAGGTTACAGAGAGCTGGTAGTCCCATCCACCACACTACCAGGTGGGTGGTATAGAGGAGACGGACCCACTGGTTGTCCTCTAGGTTACAGAGAGCTGGTAGTCCCATCCACCACACTACCAGGTGGTATAGAGGAGATGGACCCACTGGTTGCCCTCTAGGTTACAGAGAGCTGGTAGTCCCATCCACCACACTACCAGGTGGTATAGAGGAGACGGACCCACTGGTTGCCCTCTAGGTTACAGAGAGCTGGTAGTCCCATCCACCACACTACCAGGTGGGTGGTATAGAGGAGATGGACCCACTGGTTGCCTTCTAGGTTACAGAGAGCTGGTAGTCCCATCCACTACCAGGTGTGAAACAGGGAAGAGACTCAGGGGCTAAATCCATCTAGACCTAACTCACTCCATTAAATTAATCAAAACATAAACATTTTACATTTGGCCCAGGGACATGTCCTAGTCTGTAGCGACCTAAATGCCAGAACCGGACAAGAACCGGACCCCCACAGCACACAGGGGGACAAACACCTACCTGGAGGGGACAGCATTCCCTCCCCCATATGCCCCCCTAGACACAACTACGACAACATGACCAACAAAAACGGGTCACAACTCCTGCAGCTCTGTTGCATGCTGGGTATGTACATAGTTAATGGTAGGCTTCGAGGGGACTCCTATGGTCGGTTCACCTGCAGCTCTGTCACACGCTGGGTCTGTACATAGTCAATGGTAGGCTTGGAGGAGACTCCTATGGTAGGTACACCTGCAGCTCTGTCACACGCTGGGTCTGTACATAGTCAATGGTAGGCTTGGAGGAGACTCCTATGGTAGGTACACCTGCAGCTCTGTTGCATGCTGGGTATGTACATAGTCAATGGTAGACTACGGCTCATCTCTTGGCAGTAGTACTGTAGACTACTTTATCACTGATCTCAACCCAGAGTCTCTCAGAGCGTTCACAGTCAGTCCACTGACACCCCTATCAGATCACAGCAAAATCCCAGTCTACTTGAACAGAGCAATACTCAATCATGAGGCATCGAAGCCAAAGGAACTGAATAATATTAAGAAATGCTATAGATGGAAGGAATGTAGTGTGGAAACCTACCAAAAAAAACAATTAGGCAACAACAATTTCAATCTCTTTTAGACAACTTCCTGGACAAAACGTTCCGCAGTAGAAAATCTAAACAGTATATTTGTCTTCTCAGCTTCCCCATCAAATCAAAAAAAATTCTAACAGAAAACCGAAGAAAATTAAACAACAATGACAAATGGTTTGATGAAGAACGCAAAGACCTAAGAAATAAATGTAGAAACCCGTCCAACCAAAAACATAGAGACCCGGGAAAACCTGAGTCTACGCCTTCACTACGGTGAATCACTAAAACAATACAGAAATACACCACGGAGAAAGAAGGAACAGCACGTCAGAAATCAGCTCAATGTAACTGAAGAATCCATAAAATCAAACCGCTTCTGGGAAAATTTGAAAACACTAAACAAACAACAACACGAAGAGTTATCTATCCAGAATGGAGATGTCTGGGTAAACCACTTCTCCAATCTGATTGGCTCTACAACAAAGAACAAACAGCAAAAATATATAGATGATCAAATACAAATCTTAGAATCAACTATTGAAGACGACCAGAACCCACTGGATTCTCCAATTACATTGAATGAACTACAGGACAAAATACAAACCCTCCAACCCCAAAAAGGCCTGTGGTGTTGATGGTATCCTCAATGAAATGATCAAATATACAGACCACAAATTCCAATTGGCTATACTAAAACTCTTTAACATCATCCTCAGCTCTGGCATCTTCCCCAATATTTGGAACCAAGGACTGATCACCCCAATCCACAAAAGTGGAGACAAATTTGACCCCAATAACTACCGTGGGGATATGAGTCAAAAGCAACCTTGGGGAAATCCTCTGCATTATCATTAACAGCAGACTCGTACATTTCCTCAGTGAAAACAATGTACTGAGCAAATGTCAAATTGGCTTTTTAACAAATTATCGTACGACAGACCACGTATTCACCCTTCACACCCTAACTGACAAACAAACAAACCAAAACAAAGGCAAAGTCTTCTCATGCTTTGTTGATTTAAAAAAAGCCTTTGACTCAATTTGGCCTGAGGGTCTGAGGGTCTGAGGGTCTGAGGATCTGAGGGTCTGAGGGTCTGAGGGTCTGAGGGTCTGAGGATCTGAGGGTCTGAGGGTCTGAGGGTCTGAGGGTCTGAGGGTCTGAGGATCTGAGGATCTGAGGGTCTGAGGGTCTGAGGGTCTGAGGATCTGAGGGTCTGAGGGTCTGAGGGTCTGAGGATCTGAGGATCTGAGGGTCTGAGGATCTGAGGGTCTGAGGGTCTGCTATACAAATGGATGGAAAGTGGTGTTGGGGGAAAAACATACGACATTATGAAATCCATGTACACAAACAACAAGTGTGCGGTTAAATCAGACAAAAAACACACATTTCTTCCCACAGGGCCGTGGGGTGAGACAGGGATGCAGCTTAAGCCCCTCCATCTTCAACATATATATCAACGAATTGGCGAGGGCACTAGAACAGTCTGCAGCACCCGGCCCTCACCCTACTAGAATCTGAAGTCAAATGTCTACTGTTTGCTGATGATCTGGTGCTTCTGTCCCTCAACCAAGGAGGGCCTACAGCAGCACCTAGATCTTCTGCACAGATTCTGTCAGACCTGGGCCCTGCCAGACCTGGGCCCTGCCAGACCTGGGCCCTGCCAGACCTGGGCCCTGCCAGACCTGGGCCCTGCCAGTAAATCTCAGTAAGACCAAAATAATGGTGTTCCAAAAAAGGTTGACATACCAATTAGGATCTGGCAAAAATACTTTAATCAGTTATAGAACCCATTGCCCTTTATGGTTGTGAGGTCTGGGGTCCGCTCACCAACCAAGAATTCCCTAAATGGGACAAACACCAAATTGAGACTCTGCAGAATTCTGCAAAAATATCCTCTGTGTACAACGTAAAACACCAAATAATGCAGAGCAGAATTAGGACGATACCCGCAAATTATCAAAATCCAGAAAAGAGTCGTTAAATTCTACAACCACCTAAAAGGAAGCGATTCCCAAACCTTCCATAACAGAGCCATCACCTACAGAGAGATGAACCTGGAGAAGAGTCCCCTAAGCAAGCTGGTCCTGGGGCTCTGCTCACAAACACAAACAGACCCCACAGAGCCCCAGGACAGCAACACAATTAGACCCCACAGAGCCCCAGGACAGCAACACAATCAGACCCCACAGAGCCCCAGGACAGCAACACAATCAGACCCCACAGAGCCCCAGGACAGCAACACAAACAGACCCCACAGAGCCCCAGGACAGCAACACAAACAGACCCCACAGAGCCCCAGGACAGCAACACAATCAGACCCCACAGAGCCCCAGGACAGCAACACAATCAGACCCCACAGAGCCCCAGGACAGCAACACAATTAGACCCAACCAAGTCATGAGAAAACAAAAAGATAATTACTTGACACATTGAAAAGAATGAACAAAAAAACAGCAAACTAGAATGCTATTTGTCCCTAAACTGAGAGAACACAGTGGCAGAATACCTGACCACTGTGACTGACCCAAACTTAAGGAAAGCTTTGACTATGTACAGACTCAGTGAGCATAGCCTTGCTATTGAGAAAGGCCACCGTAGGCAGACCTGGCTCTCAAGAGAAGACAGGCTATGTGCAACACTGCCCATAAAATGAGGTGGAAACTTAGCTGCACTTCCTAACCTCCTGTCCAATGTATGACCATATCAGAGACACATATTTCCCTCAGATTACACAGATACACAAAGAATTAGAAAACAAACCCAAATGTGATAAACTCCCAGATCTACTGGGTGAAATACCACAGTGTTTCATCACAGCAGCAAGATGTGTGACCTGTTGCCACAAGAAAAGGTCAACCAGTGAAGAACAAACACCATTATAAATACAACCCATATTTATGTTTATTTATTTTCCCTTTTGTACTTTAACCATTTGTACATCATTACAACACTGTATATAGACATAATATGACATTTGAAATGTCTTTATTATTTTGGATCTTCTATGAGCGTCATGTTTACTGTTCATTTTTATTGTTTATTTCACTTTTGTTTATTATCTACCTCACTCGCTTTGGCAATGTTAACATATGTTTCCCCATGCCAATAAAGCCCCTTGAATTGAATTGAGAGAGAGAGAGACAGAGAGAGAGAAAGAGAGAGAGAAAGAGAGAGAGAGAGAGAGAGCGAGAGAGAGAGCGAGAGAGAGCGAGAGAGAGAGAGAGAGAGAGAGAGAGAGAGAGAGAGAGAGAGAATGAGAGAGAGAGAGAGAGAGAGAGAGAGAGAGAGAGCGAGAGAGAGAGAGAGAGAGAGAGAGAGAGAGAGCCTTTACAGCCTGGTCATATTTCATCCCAGGCACCAGAGAGGCAGATCTCAGCTGTGCCAGAACAAACCCAATATCCAGAAGAGAGGGAAGCAGGGTCTGTTACTAAAGTGAATTACAACACTGTGGATATCTCTGTAGATCTGGCAGTGAAAACATAAAATTAAATTAAAAAATGAAAAGTGACGGAATTGAATAGCAGGAGAGGGCTCTTGTATTTCTGTGACCTATTTGTCCCGTGGAGGCAGTCTCCTTGTCTCCTGGTCTCCTTGAAACCCAGCAGTCTCCTGGCTCATGGTTCCCTATAGACTGGGACTGACCCAATGGTTCCCTATAGACTGACCCAATGGTTCCCTATAGACTAGGACTGACCCAATGGTTCCCTATAGACTAGGACTGACCCAATGGTTCCCTATAGACTAGGACTGACCCAATGGTTCCCTATAGACTAGGACTGATGACCCAATGGTTCCCTATAGACTGGGACTGACCCAATGGTTCCCTATAGACTGGGACTGACCCAATGGTTCCCTATAGACTGGGACTGACCCAATGGTTCCCTATAGACTGGCACTGACCCAATGGTTCCCTATAGACTAGGACTGACCCAATGGTTCCCTATAGACTAGGACTGACCCAATGGTTCCCTATAGACTAGGACTGACCCAATGGTTCCCTATAGACTAGGACTGACCCAATGGTTCCCTATAGACTGGGACTGACCCAATGGTTCCCTATAGACTAGGGCTGATGACCCAATGGTTCCCTATAGACTAGGACTGATGACCCAATGGTTCCCTATAGACTGACCCAATGGTTCCCTATAGACTAGGACTGACCCAATGGTTCCCTATAGACTAGGACTGACCCAATGGTTCCCTATAGACTAGGACTGACCCAATGGTTCCCTATAGACTAGGACTGATGACGCAATGGTTCCCTATAGACTAGGACTGACCCAATGGTTCCCTATAGACTAGGACTGACCCAATGGTTCCCTATAGACTAGGACTGATGACCCAATGGTTCCCTATAGACTGACCCAATGGTTCCCTATAGACTAGGACTGACCCAATGGTTCCCTATAGACTAGGACTGACCCAATGGTTCCCTATAGACTAGGACTGACCCAATGGTTCCCTATAGACTAGGACTGATGACGCAATGGTTCCCTATAGACTAGGACTGACCCAATGGTTCCCTATAGACTAGGACTGACCCAATGGTTCCCTATAGACTAGGACTGATGACCCAATGGTTCCCTATAGACTGGGACTGACCCAATGGTTCCCTATAGACTAGGACTGATGACCCAATGGTTCCCTATAGACTAGGACTGACCCAATGGTTCCCTATAGACTAGGACTGACCCAATGGTTCCCTATAGACTAGGGCTGACCCAATGGTTCCCTATAGACTAGGACTGATGACCCAATGGTTCCCTATAGACTAGGACTGATGACCCAATGGTTCCCTATAGACTAGGACTGACCCAATGGTTCCCTATAGACTAGGACTGACCCAATGGTTCCCTATAGACTAGGACTGACCCAATGGTTCCCTATAGACTAGGACTGACCCAATGGTTCCCTATAGACTGGGACTGACCCAATGGTTCCCTATAGACTGGGACTGACCCAATGGTTCCCTATAGACTGGGACTGACCCAATGGTTCCCTATAGACTAGGACTGATGACCCAATGGTTCCCTATAGACTGGGACTGACCCAATGGTTCCCTATAGACTGGGACTGACCCAATGGTTCCCTATAGACTAGGACTGACCCAATGGTTCCCTATAGACTAGGACTGACCCAATGGTTCCCTATAGACTAGGACTGACCCAATGGTTCCCTATAGACTGGGACTGACCCAATGGTTCCCTATAGACTGGGACTGACCCAATGGTTCCCTATAGACTAGGACTGACCCAATGGTTCCCTATAGACTAGGACTGACCCAATGGTTCCCTATAGACTAGGACTGACCCAATGGTTCCCTATAGACTAGGACTGACCCAATGGTTCCCTATAGACTGGGACTGATGACCCAATGGTTCCCTATAGACTAGGGCTGATGACCCAACGGTTCCCTATAGACTAGTTCTGACCCAATGGTTCCCTATAGACGAGGACTGACCCAATGGTTCCCTATAGACTAGGACTGATGACCCAATGCTTCCCTATAGACTAGGACTGATGACCCAATGGTTCCCTATAGACTAGGACTGACCCAATGGTTCCCTATAGACTAGGACTGATGACCCAATGGTTCCCTATAGACTAGGACTGACCCAATGGTTCCCTATAGACTAGGACTGATGACCCAATGGTTCCCTATAGACTAGGACTGATGACCCAATGGTTCCCTATAGACTAGGACTGATGACCCAATGGTTCCCTATAGACGAGGACTGATAACCCAATGGTTCCCTATAGACTAGGACTGATGACCCAATGGTTCCCTATAGACTGACCCAATGGTTCCCTGATCCTGTTATCCTGCTGCCATGTTTAAAGGGCGGGCGAACAGTGATGATCCTGTTATCCTGCTGCCATGTTTAAAGGGCGGGCGAACAGTGAGGATCCTGTTATCCTGCTGCCTTGTTTAAAGGGCGGGCGAACAGTGATGATCCTGTTATCCTGCTGCCATGTTTAAAGGGCGGGCGAACAGTGATGATCCTGTTATCCTGCTGCCATGTTTAAAGGGCGGGCGAACAGTGATGATCCTGTTATCCTGCTGCCATGTTTAAAGGGCGGGCGAACAGTGATGATCCTGTTATCCTGCTGCCATGTTTAAAGGGCGGGCGAACAGTGATGATCCTGTTATCCTGCTGCCATGTTTAAAGGGCGGGCGAACAGTGATGATCCTGTTATCCTGCTGCCATGTTTAAAGGGCGGGCGAACAGTGATGATCCTGTTATCCTGCTGCCATGTTTAAAGGGCGGGCGAACAGTGATGATCCTGTTATCCAATCTGAGCGGCGTTTCATTTAAAACACAAATCCTTATTTTATCATCTAAAAAAGGTCGACAAGCGTGTTATGACTAAAAACGTCTTCTGACGGCAACTCCGGTTTTCAGAACTCTTCCAGATTGTAACTGGGTCAGCTCTAATGAGGACCTCTGAGAGACCACTCCGTTTGATCTCACCATCTGAACTCAGATCGGATCCACGGGCTTGTGGGGTTTCCTCCTCCTGACACTCTATTGGTTAACTTTTCTTCAATGAATAGAAACATGAATTACTAATGGAAAAAAAGACTCAAAATATTTAAAAAAGGTATTTTGGTGGTTAGAAATACTTGTAGTATTAATTCATTTTTCATAGTTGAGTAGAGTTAGTCACCTTACTTTCATATTTCCTTATTATTAACCAACACACAGAACGGCGATGACATATAGAAGTTCAGGGGTGAGACTGTCGCTTGGGGCGATATACCGTCGTCACGATCACTGTCCTCGAACTTCCTGTCATAAATATATAAGCCAAGGCGCAGCGTGCCGGTAATTCCACATCCTTGATTTTTTTGGAAGTGAAACCGAACAAAAACAATAAACAGGAAGAAAACGTGACGTTTCTGGGGGCTACTCAAAAAAAACAAGATCCCCACAACTGAAGGAGGAGGGAAAAAGGACTGCCTAAGTATGGTTCCCAATCAGAGACAACGACAGACAGCTGCCTCCGATTGGAAACCATACCTGGCCAAAACATAGAAATAAAATACATAGAATGCCAACCCCATATCACACCCTGACCTAACTAAACAGAGAAAACGCAGCTCTCTAAACTGAATACCTTCAACTGAAATGTGTCTTCTGTATTTTAACCCAACCCCTCTGAATCAGAGAGGAGGGGGGGGGGGGAGCTGCCTTAATCGACATCCACGTCGTCGCCGCCCCCGGGGGGAAACCGTTGATTAACTGCCTCGTTCAGAGGCAGGACAACAGATTTGTACGTGATGTTTGTTCAATCCCGTTGAAACTACATATTTGAAGTTTTTCCAAATACGCGTATATATATATATTTCTAACACCGTTTTAAGTAAATACCTGCCGTGTAATTAACGTTATAAAACAGATCGCTGTAACAGCTGTCGTTACGTAGAGAGGACCAAGGCGCAGCGGGTTGCATGTTCATCATATATATTTATTAAATAAATATGAACACGAGCGAAAACAAGAACGACAGTTTCACAGGCTACACTTTACAACAGCAGTGTGAAATGCAACTACCCACAATTAACAAACAAAACACATCCCTAATTATAGGACTCTCAATCAAAGGCAACTACAAACACCTGCCTTCAATTGAGAGTCCAACACCCAATTACCTAACATAGAAAATATTAAACTAGAAAGAACATAGAAATACAAAAAACATAGAACATAACCCAAAACCCGGGAAATAATAAATCAAACACCCATTCAAAACAAACCACCACCCCGAACCACATAAAACAAATACCCTCTGCCACGTCCTGACCAAAACTTACAATAACAAATAACCCCTATTACTGGTCAGGACGTGACAATCGCGTTCTTCACTTCACCTGTCACATTATTTTACATTAGGAAGATTTACCTTCGTTCCCTAGAACAGTTGAGCCAGTCTGGAAATAGAACAACAGCAGAGATTCCAGCTGTGTATTGACATGGGTTGCGTTTTATACTGTGAAAGTTTATACCGTTGTTTTGTTGCTTCAAAGGCGATCAGAGGCGTGTAAAACTACAGTTTTCCTTTCAAAGGAAATAACATAAGTGCTGAAAAGAGCTTCATTTTTCATCAGATCACAACAGAAGCGCAACGCTATTTGGCTAGCAGCTACACAAGTGAATGAGCTGACAATTAAAAAACAAGGTCTTTTTTTTGTTGTTTGTTGCAAAAAACAAAACAATTTATGGTCATTATATTCCATAGAAATAATGTAGCCAGCTACATTTCCTGATGTTTTGCTTAAAGTTAATCTTACATTTTACTGGAGAACAGTAGGCTGGCTACACCTGGAAAAGTAGGCTGGCTACACCTGGAAAAGTACTGGAGAACAGCAGGCTGGCTACACCTGGAAAGGTAATGGAGAACAGTAGGCTGGCTACACCTGGAAAGGTAATGGAGAACAGTAGGCTGGCTACACCTGGAAAAGTACTGGAGAACAGTAGGCTGGCTACACCTGGAAAAGTACTGGAGAACAGCAGGCTGGCTACACCTGGAAAGGTAATGGAGAACAGTAGGCTGGCTACACCTGGAAAGGTAATGGAGAACAGTAGGCTGGCTACACCTGGAAAAGTACTGGAGAACAGTAGGCTGGCTACACCTGGAAAAGTACTGGAGAACAGTAGGCTGGCTACACCTGGAAAAGTACTGGAGAACAGTAGGCTGGCTACACCTGGAAAGGTAATGGAGAACAGTAGGCTGGCTACATCTGGAAAAGTACTGGAGAACAGTAGGCTGGCTACACCTGGAAAAGTACTGGAGAACAGTAGGCTGGCTACACCTGGAAAAGTACTGGAGAACAGTAGGCTGGCTACACCTGGAAAGGTAATGGAGAACAGTAGGCTGGCTACATCTGGAAAAGTACTGGAGAACAGTAGGCTGGCTACACCTGGAAAAGTACTGGAGAACAGTAGGCTGACTACACCTGGAAAAGCACTGGAGAACAGTAGGCTGGCTACACCTGGAAAAGTACTGGAGAACAGTAGGCTGGCTACACCTGGAAAAGTACTGGAGAACAGTAGGCTGACTACACCTGGAAAAGTACTGGAGAACAGTAGGCTGACTACACCTGGAAAAGTACTGGAGAACAGTAGGCTGGCTACACCTGGAAAAGTACTGGAGAACAGTAGGCTGGCTACACCTGGAAAAGTACTGGAGAACAGTAGGCTGACTACACCTGGAAAAGTACTGGAGAACAGTAGGCTGGCTACACCTGGAAAAGTACTGGAGAACAGTAGGCTGGCTACACCTGGAAAAGTACTGGAGAACAGTAGGCTGGCTACACCTGGAAAAGTACTGGAGAACAGTAGGCTGGCTACACCTGGAAAAGTACTGGAGAACAGTAGGCTGACTACACCTGGAAAAGTACTGGAGAACAGTAGGCTGGCTACACCTGGAAAAGTACTGGAGAACAGCAGGCTGGCTACACCTGGAAAGGTAATGGAGAACAGTAGGCTGGCTACACCTGGAAAAGTACTGGAGAACAGTAGGCTGGCTACACCTGGAAAAGTACTGGAGAACAGTAGGCTGGCTACACCTGGAAAAGTACTGGAGAACAGTAGGCTGGCTACACCTGGAAAAGTACTGGAGAACAGTAGACTGGCTACACCTGGAAAAGTACTGGAGAACAGTAGGCTGACTACACCTGGAAAAGTACTGGAGAACAGTAGGCTGGCTACACCTGGAAAAGTAGGCTGGCTACACCTGGAAAAGTACTGGAGAACAGCAGGCTGGCTACACCTGAAAAAGTACTGGAGAACAGTAGACTGGCTACACCTGGAAAAGTAGGCTGGCTACACCTGGAAAAGTACTGGAGAACAGTAGACTGGCTACACCTGGAAAAGTAGGCTGGCTACACCTGGAAAAGTAGGCTGGCTACACCTGGAAAAGTACTGGAGAACAGTAGACTGGCTACACCTGGAAAAGTAGGCTGGCTACACCTGGAAAAGTAGGCTGGCTACACCTGGAAAAGTACTGGAGAACAGTAGGCTGGCTACACCTGGAAAAGTAGGCTGGCTACACCTGGAAAAGTACTGGAGAACAGTAGGCTGGCTACACCTGGAAAAGTACTGGAGAACAGTAGGCTGGCTACACCAGGAAAAGTACTGGAGAACAGTAGGCTGGCTACACCTGGAAAAGTACTGGAGAACAGTAGGCTGGCTACACCTGGAAAAGTACTGGAGAACAGTAGACTGGCTACACCTGGAAAAGTACTGGAGAACAGTAGGCTGGCTACACCTGGAAAAGTACTGGAGAACAGTAGACTGGCTACACCTGGAAAAGTACTGGAGAAAAGTAGACTGGCTACACCTGGAAAAGTACTGGAGAACAGTAGACTGGCTACACCTGGAAAAGTAGGCTGGCTACACCTGGAAAGGTAATGGAGAACAGTAGGCTGGCTACACCTGGAAAAGTACTGGAGAACAGTAGACTGGCTACACCTGGAAAAGTACTGGAGAACAGTAGACTGGCTACACCTGGAAAAGTAGGCTGGCTACACCTGGAAAAGTACTGGAGAACAGTAGGCTGGCTACACCTGGAAAAGTAGGCTGGCTACACCTGGAAAAGTACTGGAGAACAGTAGACTGGCTACACCTGGAAAAGTACTGGAGAACAGTAGGCTGGCTACACCTGGAAAAGTACTGGAGAACAGTAGGCTGGCTACATCTGGAAAAGTAGGCTGGCTACACCTGGAAAAGTACTGGAGAACAGTATGCTGGCTACACCTAGAAAAGTAGGCTGGCTACACCTGGAAAAGTACTGGAGAACAGTAGGCTGGCTACACCTGGAAAAGTACTGGAGAACAGTAGACTGGCTACACCTGGAAAAGTACTGGAGAACAGTAGGCTGACTACACCTGGAAAAGTACTGGAGAACAGTAGGCTGGCTACATCTGGAAAAGTACTGGAGAACAGTAGACTGGCTACACCTGGAAAAGTACTGTAGAACAGTAGGCTGGCTACACCTGGAAAAGTACTGGAGAACAGTAGGCTGGCTACACCTGGAAAAGTACTGGAGAACAGTAGGCTGGCTACACCTGGAAAAGTACTGGAGAACAGTAGGCTGGCTACACCTGGAAAAGTACTGGAGAACAGTAGGCTGGCTACATCTGGAAAAGTACTGGAGAACAGTAGACTGGCTACATCTGGAAAAGTACTGGAGAACAGTAGGCTGGCTACACCTGGAAAAGTACTGGAGAACAGTAGACTGGCTACACCTGGAAAAGTACTGTAGAACAGTAGGCTGGCTACACCTGGAAAAGTACTGGAGAACAGTAGGCTGGCTACACCTGGAAAAGTACTGGAGAACAGTAGGCTGGCTACACCTGGAAAAGTACTGGAGAACAGTAGGCTGGCTACACCTGGAAAGGTAATGGAGAACAGTAGGCTGGCTACACCTGGAAAAGTACTGGAGAACAGTAGGCTGGCTACACCTGGAAAAGTACTGGAGAACAGTAGGCTGGCTACACCTGGAAAAGTACTGGAGAACAGTAGGCTGGCTACACCTGGAAAAGTACTGGAGAACAGTAGGCTGGCTACACCTGGAAAAGTACTGGAGAACAGTAGGCTGGCTACACCTGGAAAAGTACTGGAGAACAGTAGGCTGGCTACACCTGGAAAGGTAATGGAGAACAGTAGGCTGGCTACACCTGGAAAAGTACTGGAGAACAGTAGGCTGGCTACATCTGGAAAAGTACTGGTGAACAGTAGACTGGCTACACCTGGAAGAGTACTGGAGAACAGTAGGCTGGCTACACCTGGAAAGGTAATGGAGAACAGTAGGCTGGCTACACCTGGAAAAGTACTGGAGAACAGTAGGCTGGCTACATCTGGAAAAGTACTGGAGAACAGTAGGCTGACTACACCTGGAAAAGTACTGGAGAACAGTAGGCTGGCTACACCTGGAAAGGTAATGGAGAACAGTAAGCTGGCTACACCTGGAAAAGTACTGGAGAACAGTAGGCTGGCTACATCTGGAAAAGTACTGGAGAACAGTAGGCTGGCTACACCTGGAAAAGTACTGGAGAACAGTAGGCTGGCTACACCTGGAAAGGTAATGGAGAACAGTAAGCTGGCTACACCTGGAAAAGTACTGGAGAACAGTAGGCTGGCTACATCTGGAAAAGTACTGGAGAACAGTAGGCTGGCTACACCTGGAAAAGTACTGGAGAACAGTAGACTGGCTACACCTGGAAAAGTACTGGAGAACAGTAGGCTGGCTACACCTGGAAAAGTACTGGAGAACAGTAGGCTGGCTACACCTGGAAAAGTACTGGAGAACAGTAGGCTGGCTACATCTGGAAAAGTACTGGAGAACAGTAGGCTGGCTACACCTGGAAAAGTACTGGAGAACAGTAGGCTGGCTACACCTGGAAAAGTACTGGAGAACAGTAGGCTGGCTACACCTGCAAAAGTACTGGAGAACAGTAGACTGGCTACACCTGGAAAAGTACTGGAGAACAGTAGGCTGGCTACACCTGGAAAAGTACTGGAGAACAGTAGACTGGCTACACCTGGAAAAGTACTGGAGAACAGTAGGCTGGCTACACCTGGAAAGGTACTGGAGAACAGTAGGCTGGCTACATCTGGAAAAGTACTGGAGAACAGTAGGCTGGCTACACCTGGAAAGGTACTGGAGAACAGTAGGCTGGCTACACCTGGAAAAGTACTGGAGAACAGTAGGCTGGCTACACCTGGAAAAGTACTGGAGAACAGCAGGCTGGCTACACCTGGAAAGGTAATGGAGAACAGTAGGCTGGCTACACCTGGAAAAGTACTGGAGAACAGTAGACTGGCTACACCTGGAAAGTACTGTAGAACAGTAGGCTGGCTACACCTGGAAAAGTACTGGAGAACCGTAGGCTGGCTACACCTGGAAAAGTACTGGAGAACAGTAGGCTGGCTACACCTGGAAAGGTACTGGAGAACAGTAGGCTGGCTACACCTGGAAAAGTACTGGAGAACAGTAGGCTGGCTACACCTGGAAAAGTACTGGAGAACAGTAGGCTGGCTACACCTGGAAAAGTACTGGAGAACAGTAGGCTGGCTACACCTGGAAAAGTACTGTAGAACAGTAGGCTGGCTACACCTGGAAAAGTACTGTAGAACAGTAGGCTGGCTACACCTGGAAAAGTACTGGAGTACAGTAGGCTGGCTACACCTGGAAAAGTACTGGAGAACAGTAGGCTGGCTACACCTGGAAAAGTAGGCTGGCTACACCTGGAAAAGTACTGGAGAACAGTAGACTGGCTACACCTGGAAAAGTACTGGAGAACAGTAGACTGGCTACACCTGGAAAAGTACTGGAGAACAGTAGGCTGGCTACACCTGGAAAAGTACTGGAGAACAGTAGACTGGCTACACCTGGAAAAGTACTGGAGAACAGTAGACTGGCTACACCTGGAAAAGTACTGGAGAACAGTAGGCTGGCTACACCTGGAAAAGTAATGGAGAACAGTAGGCTGGCTACACCTGGAAAAGTACTGGAGAACAGTAGACTGGCTACACCTGGAAAAGTAGGCTGGCTACACCTGGAAAAGTAGGCTGGCTACACCTGGAAAAGTAGGCTGGCTACACCTGGAAAAGTACTGGAGAACAGTACTGGAGAACAGTAGACTGGCTACACCTGGAAAAGTACTGGAGAACAGTAGGCTGGCTACACCTGGAAAAGTACTGGAGAACAGTAGGCTGGCTACACCTGGAAAAGTAGGCTGGCTACACCTGGAAAAGTACTGGAGAACAGTAGACTGGCTACACCTGGAAAAGTACTGGAGAACAGTAGGCTGGCTACACCTGGAAAAGTACTGGAGAACAGTAGGCTGGCTACACCTGGAAAAGTACTGGAGAACAGTAGACTGGCTACACCTGGAAAAGTACTGGAGAACAGTAGGCTGGCTACACCTGGAAAAGTACTGGAGAACAGCAGGCTGGCTACACCTGGAAAAGTAGGCTGGCTACACCTGGAAAAGTACTGGAGAACAGTAGGCTGGCTACACCTGGAAAAGTAGGCTGGCTACACCTGGAAAAGTAATGGAGAACAGTAGGCTGGCTACACCTGGAAAAGTACTGGAGAACAGTAGGCTGGCTACACCTGGAAAAGTACTGGAGAACAGTAGGCTGGCTACACCTGGAAAAGTACTGGAGAACAGTAGGCTGGCTACATCTGGAAAAGTACTGGAGAACAGTAGGCTGGCTACACCTGGAAAAGTACTGGAGAACAGTATCTCCACATCGCTGCTGTCTGCTGATAGAATGCCCGTTTGGGAATTGTCAGCCGAGTGGAGAAGTGACACTGAAACACAACATTAGTCTGATGCTGAGCAGAAATTACAGTAAGAAACATTTAACGTCGGCGTTTACAAAATGCAACAGGATTTCTAATGCATTTTTATCTTTTTTTTTCCCTGTGTGAAAAAACGCAGAATTCTGCGTTAACCCGAACCCCTAAGTTTTAACTTGCTACTTATCTAAGAGTCTGAATTAACAAGGTGACGAGGCATCACATTATGCTTGTGTTTTTTTTCCTCCTCTCTGTTCTCGGCCAGTCTGCTCCAATGAGCAGAGCAGGCCTGTTGCCCTAGCGACTCCAGACTCCACACAGACACAGCGTGGTGTACCCAGTACTGTTCTTCCTTCAGACAAGCAGGAGTCAAAACTTTGTTCATTTGCATAATGTCTCTCGTTCGCATTCGCTTGTAAAATGTCCAAACTCATCAAAAAATGACATTCGGTAGCTCCTATGTTTCAGCTTTATTCTAAATGTATTAAATAAATAAAATGTCTCATCAATCTACACACAATACCCCATAATGACATCACAATACCCCATAATGACATCACAATACCCCATAATGACATCACAATACCCCATAATGACATCACAATAACCCCATAATGACAAAGCGAAAACCAGTTTAGACATTTATGCCAATGTATAAATAAAAACAGAAAACAGCTTATTTACATAAGTATTCAGACCCTTGGCTATGAGACTGGAAATTGAGCTCAGGTGCATCCTGTTTCCATTGATCATCCTTGAGATGTTTCTACAACTTGATTGGAGTTCACCTGTGGTAGATTCAATTGATTGGACATGATTTGGAAAGGCACACACCTGTCTATATAAGGTCCCACAGTTGACAGTTCATGTCAGAGCAAAAACCAAGCCATGAGGTCAAAGGAATTGTCCGTAGAGCGCCGAGACAGGATTGTGTCGAGGCACAGATCTGGGGAAAGGTACAAAAACATTTCTGCAGCATTGAAGGCCCCCAAGAACACAGTGGCCTCCATCATTCTTAAATGGAAGAAGTTTGGAACCACCAAGACTCTTCCTAGAGCTGGACGCCCGGCCAAACTGACCAATCAGGCAGGCAGGTGACCAAGAACCCGATGGTCACTCTGACAGAGCTCCAGAGTTCTTCTGTGGAGATGGGAGAACCTTCCAGAAGGACAACCATCTTTGCAGCACTCCACCAATCAGGCCTTTATGGTAGAGTGGCCAGATGGAAGCCACTCCTCAGTAAAAAACACATGACAGCCCGCTTGGAGTTTCCCAAAAGGCACCTAAAGACTTTCAGACCATGAGAAACAAGATTCTCTGGTCTGATGAAACCAAGGCTGAATGTCAAGTGTCACATCTGGAGAAAACCTGGCACCATCCTGGCATCGTCCCTACAGTGAAGCATGGCGGTGGCAGCATCATGTTGTGGGGATGCTTTTCAGCAGCAGAGACTGGAAGACTAGTCAGGATCGAGGCAAAGATGAACGGAGCAAAGTACAGAGAAATCCTTAATGAAAACCTGCTCCAGAGCACTCAGGACCTCAGACTGGGGTGAAGGTTCACCTTCCAACAGGACAACAACCCTGAACACACAGCCAAGACAATGCAGGAGTGGCTTCAGGACAAGTTTGTGGATAGATGCTATATACAAAATTGGGAGTTTTTCGGTCCAGAGGTTCTGGGGAAGCGGACTTTTAAAGTCATTAACATCAGTGGAAAATGTCGAAAACAGTAGCTCATCTATATGGGAATGGGTACATAGACATATACTGGACCACACAGTCACATAGACATATACTGGACCACACAGTCACATAGACATAAACTGGACCACACAGTCACATAGACATATACTGGACCACACACACAGTCACATAGACATATACTGGACCACACAGTCACATAGACATATACTGGACCACACAGTCACATAGACATAAACTGGACCACACAGTCACATAGACATATACTGGACCACACACACAGTCACATAGACATATACTGGACCACACAGTCACATAGACATATACTGGACCACACAGTCACATAGACATATACTGGACACACAGTCACATATACTGGACCACACAGTCACATAGACATATCCTGGACCACACAGTCACACATATTGACAGACCAGTCCATTTACGTTGGTTGTCAACAGCCCAAAAGAAAAAGAAAGTATTCTAACCACACATGGTCTGCGATGAAAAGACAAGACAACACTTCTAAATCATAGTTCTGCTCTGCACACCTGTGAGCCAAGGTCACAGATTACTGCACCTGTACATAGCCCATCTATAATTTAGCCCATACAACTACCGCTTCCCCTACTACCCCTACTGTATCTATTTATTTATTTACCTGGTTAAATAAAGGTGAAATAAAATAAATAAATAAAAGGTGGGCTAACGATGTGAAGTTATACCAAAAAAAGGAAGTGTTAAGCTTCTGTGATGATTTCAAATGAAATATAGTTCTGTTTGTTGCTATTTTCACCATGTGTTATATGTTTTGTTGGTGGATACTGTGTAGCTAACATGCTAACGGTAGCTAACTAGCTAGGTAATAACTAGCTATAGCTAGGTTGGCTAGCTAGCCGACATCAGTTAACACGGTCGATGTGCGTGGGTGGTTGTGGCTAATAATGGTATCCGTTGTATCTGAGCTGGTCATATTTTTTAGATTTAACTTAGTGGGTAACGTTAGTGTCAGAGGCTATTAATACTGTAGCTTAGATAGGCTACTGTTGCTGTAATATGAAGGTAGCTAGCGTTAGCCACCGAGGCTATAGTTAGTAGCTAAATAGCTACGTTAGCAACCTAGCTAGCCAACGAGCTAGCTAAGTAACGGTGTTACTTAGTAACGGTGTTACTTAGCAGCAGCAATGTGACGTTGCACAAGCAGCACAACAGATATTGCGACGATAGCGAGATGTAAGACTTAAGACTCACACACATTAGCTGCGTATGTACACGATTCCTACAGTTACAATGAGATAGATACAGGACCAAAAACAGTGGGGAAGTTGAGCATCACGCTTCTAAACTCTTAGTTGTGGTAAATTGACCGATTCGGGCAGTTTACAAGTGGTTTCGTCTTAAGTTATTTATGATTTCTCCCCGTGTTTCTGAGACTTTGACAGGCAGTGCCACAACTTGAGCTCAATTATTGGTTAGGTAGTAGCTAGCTAGCTCATTTCATTTTAGCCTGCTAGCTAGCTATGTTTAGACATAGGTAGTACGGTTAGCCGCCTAACGTTACTTCACATTTCTTAGGCCTACAAGTCTCTTTTACTAAGTGTATTTGTGACAGACCACCAAACTTCATGAAAGACATAGGGCGCTAATGGAATTGAGGTTTAGAAACGAGGATAACAGTTTCACTAAAAGATTCAGACATAACATTTACACTGCTGTCAGCATGTTGTACTGAGACCTATGTGAAGCTAGCCACAATAACCATTAGTCAGCCACAATAGTTGAGTTGATTTGGATCTCTTTTAGTCCCCATTTGGACTAATCTTCCAAGAGTCCTTAAATATTAAAATACAATTTATATACGAACACATTTTCACATATAACACACTATTACAAAACATACATAATATACTAACGTAATAAACCAATAAATAATCTATCTAAAAAAAATATGGATTCTTCATCTACTGTAATCCCACAACATTTCTGTGTATTATATTTAAATTGTTTTAAAATAATGTTTAAATGGTATATATTGAAAAGGTTTCTGGTTTGCTCAGTTAATTTATTCCATTTCTTTATTGCTCTAAATCGAAATGTTCTTTTGCCCATTTCTCTTTTCCGATAACGCAAAGATGGCGGACAATCTATTCCTGGTATTTACGGAATGTCTGTCTCTTACCAACTGATTACCGTTGTGAATTGTACTTGGCCGTTTTAAATGATGTATATTATGAAATAAAATAAGCATGTTTTTTTTTTTTCAATTATCTTGTCGATTGATGACCAACCAAGAACATTTGCGTATGACTGCAACAGAAGAACCATATCTCCACCGTAAAACAATCCTTGCTGCTTTGTTCTGTTCAATCTGCAAACCTCCTAACTTCACCTGATGATGCATTTCCCCAGACCACTGAACAGTAGTTCACTTGACTCTCAATTAATGCTTGTGTTATTTGATGAAGAATTTTTCCTGGTAAATATTTAGCTATCCTTCTGATTATACATGCTGTTTTAATATTTTTTTTTTTTTACATAGATGAGTTATTTGAGATGACCATGATAAGCAGTTGTCTAGCTGCACTCCCAATAGTTTGGTTTCTGCCACTTCTTCAATTTGTACTCCTCCCATACTGAATTGTATCCCATGCTGTTTTGGCCTTTTCCTGGTGGAACAGACCAACACAACTTTGGTTTTCTTAGTGTTTACAAACAAGTTTATTCTGGCAAACCCACTCCCTGATATTCTCCAAATCTCCTTGTAAAGCTTCCTGTACCTGTTGAACCGATTGTCCTGCTGCTGTTGGTGGTTTGCCTTCAAAATAAAATGTCCCTCAGTGAATCTGATGCAAAATGAATCAAATTCTGGAATTGTGCAACAAAAAAAATATTTTAACCATATAATCCTAAACAAGACGGGAATACTGTACAATATCTCTCTGTGTGTGTTTGACTATGTGCATGTCTGTATTTCATTGTGAAACATTATCAATACTCCCAATGCCCCTCTTGAGGTACTACTAACACCTTTGCCATCTTATAACAACAACTCACTTCAAAAATGCAAAAAAAAAAAACTCGCTGAAGTTGGAGACTTTAATCTCCCTCACTAACTTTAAGCCTCAGCTGTCAGAGCAGCTCACCGATCGCTGCAGCTGTACGTAGCCCATCTGTAAATAGCCCATCCAACCAACTACCTACCTCATCCCCATATGTGTTTTAGTTTTTCCGCTCTTTTCCACATCAGTATTTCTACTTGCACATCCTCATTTGCACATCTATCACTCCAGTGTAAATTGCTAAATTGTAATTACTTCGCCACTATTGGCCTATTTATTGCCTTACCTCCTTACTCCATTTGCTCACATTGTATATAGACTTATTTTTATACTGTATTATTGACTGTATGTTTTGTTTTACTCCATGTGTAACTCTGTGTTGTTGTTTTTGTCGAACTGCTTTGCTTTATCTTGGCCAGGTCGCAGTTGTAAATGAGAACTTGTTCTCAACTAGCCTACCTGGTTAAATAAAGGACTTGTTCTCAACTAGCCTACCTGGTTAAATAAAGGACTTGTTCTCAACTAGCCTACCTGGTTAAATAAAGAACTTGTTCTCAACTAGCCTACCTGGTTAAATAAAGGACTTGTTCTCAACTAGCCTACCTGGTTAAATAAAGGACTTGTTCTCAACTGGCCCACCTGGTTAAATAAAGGACTTGTTCTCAACTAGCCTACCTGGTTAAATAAAGGACTTGTTCTCAACTGGCCCACCTGGTTAAATAAAGGACTTGTTCTCAACTGGCCTACCTGGTTAAATAAAGGACTTGTTCTCAACTGGCCCACCTGGTTAAATAAAGGACTTGTTCTCAACTGGCCTACCTGATTAAATAAAGGTTGAAAAAAAATGTAATTAAAAAATGTACCAACAATGAATAACAGTACCTAGCTTGAACCCCGGCAATGCTGCTTGCAGCGTTAATTTAGCTCCATATTTCCTTAAATGAAAACAAACACACAGAACAACGTGACATATAGACGTTTAGAAGTGAAAATATTTCCAATATTTCCATTATTTTAACGGTACAGTCAATACATTTCCATATTTAATTTCCCCCCCCAAAAAATACACCTAGTATAGTGTGAAAAATGTGATTGAAAACACACAAATATCAGAGATGATGTGGTGATATAGAAAACACATTAATATCAGAGATGATATAGAAAACACATTAATATCAGAGATGATGTGGTGATATAGAAAACACATTAATATCAGAGATGATGTGGTGATATAGAAAACACATTAATATCAGAGATGATATAGAAAACACATTAATATCAGAGATGATGTGGTGATATAGAAAACACATTAATATCAGAGATGATATAGAAAACACATTAATATCAGAGATGATGTGGTGATATAGAAAACACATTAATATCAGAGATGATGTGGTGATATAGAAAACACATTAATATCAGAGATGATGTGGTGATATAGAAAACACATTAATATCAGAGATGATATAGAAAACACATTAATATCAGAGATGATGTGGTGATATAGAAAACACACCGACTAGAACAGGAATAGGCATGCATCCCAAATGGCATCCTAGTCCCTAGATAGTGCACTACTTTAGAACGGCATCCTATCACCCTAGATAGTGCACTACTTTTGGAACGGCATCCTATCACCCTAGGTAGTGCACTACTTTAGAATGGCATCCTATCACCCTAGATAGTGCACTACATTTGACCAGGGTCCATAGGGGAGCCATTTGGGAATGCCGCTACAGATCAGACTCAGCCTACTAAAAGAGATGGAGAGAAATCTCTGGATCCCTGGACTAACTTAATCCCAGTGTGGCTGGCTAACTTAATCCCAGTGCGGCTAGCTAACTTAATCTTGACGTGGAGCTACAGTCACTTTCCAGCATCAGGATTACTCAATAATGCATCGGAGAGGCCGTCGGTAATCAACAGCACTGATAAAGGGTTCTAAATGGGCTACTATAAATAACGGGGCAGAAATGAGGGCATGTGGAATGAAGGAGGGATGGACTCAAACCCTGCAACGTGGGAGAAGGGGAGGGAGACTACAGAGGGAGGAGAGAGAGGAGACAGAGGGGAGGGAGGGGAGGGAGACTACAGAGGGAGGAGAGAGAGGAGAGGGAGGGGAGGGAGACTACAGAGGGAGGAGAGAGAGGAGAGGGAGGGGAGGGAGGGGAGGGAGACTACAGAGGGAGGAGAGAGAGGAGACAGAGGAGAGGGAGGGGAGGGAGACTACAGAGGGAGGAGAGAGAGGAGACAGAGGGGAGGGAGACTACAGAGGGAGGAGAGAGAGGAGAGGGAGGGGAGGGAGACTACAGAGGGAGGAGACAGAGGGGAGGGAGACTACAGAGGGAGGAGAGAGAGGAGAGGGAGGGGAGGGAGACTACAGAGGGAGGAGAGAGAGGAGACAGAGGAGACAGAGGGGAGGGAGACTACAGAGGGAGGAGAGAGAGGAGAGGGAGGGGAGGGAGACTACAGAGGGAGGAGAGAGAGGAGACAGAGGGGAGGGAGACTACAGAGGGAGGAGTAGGGGAGACAGAGGGGAGGGAGGGTAGGGAGACTACAGAGGGAGAAGAGGGAGGAGAGAGAGGAGAGGGAAGGGAGGGAGACTACAGAGGGAGGAGAGAGAGGAGAGGGAGGGGAGGGAGGGTAGGGAGACTACAGAGGGAGGAGAGAGGAGAGACAGAGGGGAGGGAGACTACAGAGGGAGGAGAGAGGAGAGACAGAGGGGAGGGAGACTACAGAGGGAGGAGAGAGAGGAGACAGAGGGGAGGGAGGGTAGGGAGACTACAGAGGGAGGAGAGAGAGGAGAGGGAGGGGGAGGGAGGGTAGGGAGACTACAGAGGGAGGAGAGAGGAGAGACAGAGGGGAGGGAGACTACAGAGGGAGGAGAGAGGAGAGACAGAGGGGAGGGAGACTACAGAGGGAGGAGAGAGAGGAGAGGGAGGGGAAGGAGACTACAGAGGGAGGAGAGAGAGGAGAGGGAGGGGAGGGAGACTACAGAGGGAGGAGAGGGAGGAGAGGGAGGGGAGGGAGACTACAGAGGGAGGAGAGAGAGGAGAGGGAGGGGAGGGAGACTACAGAGGGAGGAGAGAGAGGAGAGGGAGGGGAGGGAGACTACAGAGGGAGGAGAGAGAGGAGAGGGAGGGGAGGGAGACTACAGAGGGAGGAGAGAGAGGAGAGGGAGGGGAGGGAGACTACAGAGGGAGGAGAGAGAGGAGACAGAGGAGACAGAGGGGAGGGAGACTACAGAGGGAGGAGAGAGAGGAGAGGGAGGGGAGGGAGGGTAGGGAGACTACAGAGGGAGGAGAGAGAGGAGAGGGAGGGGAGGGAGGGGAAGGAGACTACAAAGGCAGGAGAGAGAGGAGAGGGAGGGGAGGGAGACTACAGAGGGAGGAGAGAGAGGAGAGGGAGGGGAGGGAGACTACAGAGGGAGGAGAGAGAGGAGACAGAGGAGACAGAGGGGAGGGAGACTACAGAGGGAGGAGAGAGAGGAGAGGGAGGGGAGGGAGACTACAGAGGGAGGAGAGAGAGGAGACAGAGGGGAGGGAGACTACAGAGGGAGGAGAGAGAGGAGAGGGAGGGGAGGGAGACTACAGAGGGAGGAGAGAGAGGAGAGGGAGGGGAGGGAGACTACAGAGGGAGGAGAGAGAGGAGACAGAGGAGACAGAGGGGAGGGAGACTACAGAGGGAGGAGAGAGAGGAGAGGGAGGGGAGGGAGACTACAGAGGGAGGAGAGAGAGGAGACAGAGGGGAGGGAGACTACAGAGGGAGGAGAGAGAGGAGAGGGAGGGGAGGGAGACTACAGAGGGAGGAGAGAGATGGAGAGGGAGGGGAGGGAGACTAAAGAGGGAGGAGAGAGAGGAGAGGGAGGGGAGGGAGACTACAGAGGGAGGAGAGAGAGGAGACAGAGGAGACAGAGGGGAGGGAGACTACAGAGGGAGGAGAGAGAGGAGAGGGAGGGGAGGGAGGGTAGGGAGACTACAGAGGGAGGAGAGAGAGGAGAGGGAGGGGAGGGAGGGGAAGGAGACTACAGAGGGAGGAGAGAGAGGAGAGGGAGGGGAGGGAGACTACAGAGGGAGGAGAGAGAGGAGAGGGAGGGGAGGGAGACTACAGAGGGAGGAGAGAGAGGAGAGGGAGGGGAGGGAGACTACAGAGGGAGGAGAGAGAGGAGAGGGAGGGGAGGGAAACTACAGAGGGAGGAGAGAGAGGAGACAGAGGGGAGGGAGGGTAGGGAGACTACAGAGGGAGGAGAGAGAGGAGAGGGAGGGGAGGGAGACTACAGAGGGAGGAGAGAGAGGAGACAGAGGAGACAGAGGGGAGGGAGACTACAGAGGGAGGAGAGAGAGGAGACAGAGGAGAGGGAGGGGAGGGAGACTACAGAGGGAGGAGAGAGAGGAGACAGAGGGGAGAGAGGGTAGGGAGACTACAGAGGGAGGAGAGAGAGGAGACAGAGGGGAGGGAGACTACAGAGGGAGGAGAGAGAGGAGAGGGAGGGTAGGGAGACTACAGAGGGAGGAGAGAGAGGAGAGGGAGGGAGACTACAGAGGGAGGAGAGAGAGGAGAGGGAGGGAGACTACAGAGGGAGGAGAGAGACAGGAGACAGAGGGGAGGGAGACTACAGAGGGAGGAGAGAGAGGAGAGGGAGGGGAGGGAGACTACAGAGGGAGGAGAGTGGGGAGAGGGAGGGAGACTACAGAGGGAGGAGAGAGAGGAGAGGTAGGGAGACTACAGAGGGAGGAGAGAGAGGAGACAGAGGGGAGGGAGACTACACAGGGAGGAGAGAGAGGAGAGGGAGGGGAGGGAGACTACAGAGGGAGGAGAGAGAGGAGAGGGAGGGGAGGGAGACTACAGAGGGAGGAGAGAGAGGAGACAGAGGGGAGGGAGGGGAGGGAGACTACAGAGGGAGGAGAGAGAGGAGAGGGAGGGGAGGGAAACTACAGAGGGAGGAGAGAGAGGAGACAGAGGGGAGGGAGACTACAGAGGGAGGAGAGAGAGGAGACGGAGGGGAGGGAGACTACAGAGGGAGGAGAGAGAGGAGAGGGAGGGGAGGGAGACTACAGAGGGAGGAGAGAGAGGAGAGGGAGGGGAGGGAGACTACAGAGGGAGGAGAGAGAGGAGAGGGAGGGGAGGGAGACTACAGAGGGAGGAGAGAGAGGAGACAGAGGGGAGGGAGGGTAGGGAGACTACAGAGGGAGGAGAGAGAGGAGACAGAGGGGATGGAGGGGAGGGAGACTACAGAGGGAGGAGAGAGAGGAGACAGAGGAGACAGAGGGGAGGGAGACTACAGAGGGAGGAGAGAGAGGAGAGGGAGGGTAGGGAGACTACAGAGGGAGGAGAGAGAGGAGACAGAGGAGACAGAGGGGAGGGAGACTACAGAGGGAGGAGAGAGAGGAGAGGGAGGGGAGGGAGACTACAGAGGGAGGAGAGAGAGGAGACAGAGGGGAGGGAGGCTACAGAGGGAGGAGAGAGAGGAGAGGGAGACTACAGAGGGAGGAGAGAGAGGGGAGGGAGACTACAGAGGGAGGAGAGAGTGGGGAGGGAGACTACAGAGGGAGGAGAGAGAGGGGAGGGAGACTACAGAGGGAGGAGAGAGAGGAGAGGAGGGAGGGGAGGGAGACTACAGAGGGAGGAGAGAGAGGAGACGGAGGGGAGGGAGACTACAGAGGGAGGAGAGAGAGGAGAGGGAGGGGAGGGAGACTACAGAGGGAGGAGAGAGAGGAGACAGAGGGGAGGGAGGGGTAGGGAGACTACAGAGGGAGGAGAGAGAGGAGACAGAGGGGAGGGAGGGTAGGGAGACTACAGAGGGAGGAGAGAGAGGAGACAGAGGGGAGGGAGGGTAGGGAGACTACAGAGGGAGGAGAGAGAGGAGAGGGAGGGGAGGGAGACTACAGAGGGAGGAGAGAGAGGAGACAGAGGAGACAGAGGGAGGGAGACTACAGAGGGAGGAGAGAGAGGAGACAGAGGGGAGGGAGACTACAGAGGGAGGAGAGAGAGGAGAGGGAGGGGAGGGAGACTACAGAGGGAGGAGAGAGAGGAGAGGGAGGGGAGGGAGACTACAGAGGGAGGAGAGAGAGGAGAGATTAGAGAGAGGAGAGAGGACAGAGGAGAGAGAGGAGAGAGGAGACAGAGAGAGGAGAGAGGGACAGAGGAGAGAGAGGAGAGATTAGAGAGAGGAGAGAGGAGGAGAGAGAGAGAGGAGAGAGGGAAAGAGGAGAGAGAGGAGAGAGGACAGAGGAGAGAGAGGAGAGGAGGAGAGGACAGAGGAGAGATTAGAGAGAGGAGAGAGGACAGAGGAGAGATTAGAGAGAGGACAGAGGACAGAGGAGAGGAGGGGAGAGAAGAGAGAGGAGAGAGGACAGAGGAGAGATTAGAGAGAGGAGAGAAGGGACAGAGGAGAGAGTAGGAGAGAGTAGAGAGAGGACAGAGGAGCGAGAGGAGACAGCGAGAGGAGAGAGGGCAGAGAGGAGAGAGAGAAATTAGAGAGAGGTGACAGAGTAGTCTAAACCCTACTACCTTCCTAGGTGGCCCCATGGCCTCTCATTACCCCAACCCATAACCCTCTTCTGAATGAATATTCATATGAGTCAACCATCACAGGGCTGCCGGCCCAGACGGCATCTCTAGCCGTGCTCTCAGCATCCCCAGGACCAGCTGGCTGTTTGTGTTGTCTGACATGTCCAATCTCTCTGTGGCTCAGGCCTCTATGTCCACTATCGTCGCTGTGCCCGACTGAATGACCAGCGACTCTTAGCTCTGCACTTCCATCACCACCAAGAAGTGCTTTGATAGGCCGGTTTATCTCACCTCCTCTCTCACCTCCTCCCTCACCTCCTCCCTCTCCATCTCACCTCCTCCCTCCCTCCCTGACACACTCCACCCTCTCCATCTCACCTCCTCCCTCCCTGACACACTCTACCCTCTCCAACTCACCTCCTCCCTCCCTCCCTGACACCACTCTACCCTCTCCATCTCACCTCCTCCCTCCCTCCCTGACACACTCTACCCTCTCCATCTCACCTCCTCCCTCCCCTCCCCTCCACACTCCACCCCTCTCCATCTCACCTCCTCCCTCCCTGACACACTCCACCCTCTCCAACTCACCTCCTCCCTCCCTCCCTGACACACTCTAACCCTCTCCATCTCACCTCCTCCCTCCCCTCCCCTCCACACTCCACCCTCTCCATCTCACCTCCTCCCTCCCCTGCCACACTCCACCCTCTCCATCTCACCTCCTCCCTCCATCTCACCTCCTCCCTCCATCTCACCTCCTCCCTCCCCTACCCTCTCCATCTCACCTCCTCCCTCCATCTCACCTCCTCCCTCCATCTCACCTCCTCCCTCCATCTCACCTCCTCCCTCACCTCCTCCATCCATCTCACCTCCTCCCTCACCTCTACCCTCTCCATCTCACCTCCTCCCTCCCATCTCACCTCCTCCCTCCATCTCACCTCCTCCCTCACCTCTACCCTCTCCATCTCACCTCCTCTCTCCATCTCACCTCCTCCCTCCATCTCACCGCCTCTCTCACCTCCTCCCTCCATCTCACCTCCTCCCTCCACCTCACCTCCTCCCTCACCTCCTCCCTCCATCTCACCTCCTCCCTCCATCTCACCTCCTCCCTCACCTCCTCCATCCATCTCACCTCCTCCCTCACCTCTACCCTCTCCATCTCACCTCCTCCCTCCATCTCACCTCCTCCCTCCATCTCACCTCCTCCCTCACCTCTACCCTCTCCATCTCACCTCCTCTCTCCATCTCACCTCCTCCCTCCATCTCACCGCCTCTCTCACCTCCTCCCTCCATCTCACCTCCTCCCTCCACCTCACCTCCTCCCTCACCTCCTCCCTCCATCTCACCTCCTCCCTCCATCTCACCTCTACCCTCTCCATCTCACCTCCTCCCTCACCTCTACACTCTCCATCTCACCTCCTCCCTCTACGACACGCTCCACCCTCTCCATCTCACCTCCTAACTCCATCTCACCTCCTCCCTCCCCTCCACACTCCACCCTCTCCATCTCACCTCCTCCCTCCCTCCCCTACACACTCCACCCTCTCCATCTCACCTCCTCCCTCCCTGACACACTCTACCCTCTCCATCTCACCTCCTCCCTCCCCTACACACTCCACCCTCTCCATCTCACCTCCTCCCTCCCTCCCCTCCACACTCTACCCTCTCCATCTCACCTCCTCCCTCCCCCCTCTCCACTTCACCTCCTCCCTCCCTGACACACTCCACCCCTCTCCATCTCACCTCCTCCCTCCCCTCCACACTCTACCCTCTCCATCTCACCTCCTTCCTCCCCTCCACACTCCACCCTCTCCATCTCACCTCCTCCCTCCCCCCTCTCCACTTCACCTCCTCCCTCCCTGACACACTCCACCCTCTCCATCTCACCTCCTCCCTCCCTCCCCTCCACACTCTACCCTCTCCATCTCACCTCCTCCCTCCCTGACAGAACAACAGATTCACGGTGTGAGGTAGCAGGACAACAGATTCACGGTGTGAGGTAGCAGGACAACAGATTCACGGTGTGAGGTAGCAGGACAACAGATTCACGGTGTGAGGTAGCAGGACAACAGATTCACGGTGTGAGTGAGGAACTAGACTTTGCCCAGTGAGGTCACCAGTTCCATTTCACAGACACGTCAGGGTTCACAACTCAGTGTTCCCCCCCCCCCCATCACTAGATAGGCGGGGCGTTTCCAATAACATCCACTTTTGTACCAACTGCTTACTGGGTACAATAACAGCAATGGAGTCAGCTGATATCCAAAATGAGCTCCGACCTTTTTTGCTACGGAGATCAGGACACACAATGACAGACAAGAAAACCCCAGCTAGTCGTGTCTGTCTTACCGTCAAACTGTTGATGTCTGGACACCAAGGTTGTCCTGAGTGTTTGACTGGTGTCCTCCACCAGGTTCTCAAACTCCAGCTTGCTCTGCTGCCCCAGTTTCTCCTCCATGTCGGACGTACAACAGGTGTAGCCCTGAGAACACACACGCAGGTGTTCACCTGGGTAGAGAGAGAGACAGACAGTTAATACCTGGAGGAGAGGAACAGACAGACAGACAGACAGACAGACAGACAGACAGACAGACAGACAGACAGACAGACAGACAGACAGACAGACAGACAGACAGACAGACATTGTTATACGTGAGACAGACAGACAGACAGACAGACAGACAGACAGACAGACAGACAGACAGACAGACAGACAGACAGACAGACAGACAGACAGACAGACAGACAGACAGACAGACGTTCACCTAAGGGACAGAAAGACTCCTGAGGGAGATGGACTGACGGACGGACGAGACAGACGGGACAGACGGACGAGACAGACAGACAGACAGACAGACAGAAAGATTTGGTTCCAAGATGGCGTAGTAGTGCAGATGTGGTTTGTCCTCCTCTCGTGTACTTTTGTATTTTTCGTCTTCCATTTATTAATTAAATATACCTTCTGGTAACCCGCTTCACTTAATGTTACAAGGATCCGCTATTTTTTTTAGACCTTATAGCCAGAAACCTCCATCAGAGGCTAACCAGCTAATTAGCTACTCGCTATTTAGCCATTGTTAGCGGCCTTTCCTTCTGCACAGACACCAGCCGTTTAAAAAAAGAAATATTTGCCAGCATCGGACTGTTTTCTCCACTACAACGCCGGATTCTTGCCGTAAACCCTGGACCATTACTCCTGATCATCCCAGCTAGCTAGTTGCCACCGAGTGACCCTGCCCCGAAGCTAGCCCTGAGCCAGGCCCACCCTCCCGGTCTACTCTGTGATCACCCGGTTACTCAGCTGATTCCTCCCGGACTCTACCCCAACACGGCTAGAATCCACCACTCCACCGGATCCTTGCCGTAAGCTCTGGACCTTTGCATCGGATCATCGCTGCTAGCTAGGTGCTAACGAGTGGCTATAGTGGCAAACGTCCCTGGCCCGAAGCTAGAACCAGTTAGCCGCGAGCCAGGCGCATCTCCCGGCTAGCAAACGAAATTACTACAACTACAATTACCTCTTTCGTCATCTGGCCCGGACCCTTTGTTGACACGGCGCCCCGCCGTACCACCACGACTGGTCCGCCGACTTAACTCCAGTTAACTTCGACGGGGTAATGTCACAGCTAGGACGTCCCAAGGATCCCGGATAGCAAGAAGGACCATGGTGGTTACTTTCCGGGTTTCGTCCAACAACTTCAAACAGACGTAAAAACTATATATTTTGTTATTGAACATTTAGGGAGGAGGGAGGTCTGGAGGGAGGAGGGAGGTCTGTAGGGAGAAGGGAGGTCTGGAGGGAGGAGGGAGGTCTGGAGGAGGTCTGTAGGGAGGAGGGAGGTCTGTAGGGAGGAGGGAGGTCTGTAGGGAGGAGGGGGGTCTGTAGGGAGGAGGGAGGTCTGGAGGAGGAGGGAGGTCTGGAGGAGGTCTGTAGGGAGGAGGGAGGTCTGGAGGAGGAGGGAGGTCTGGAGGAGGTCTGTAGGGAGGAGGGAGGTCTGTAGGGAGGAGGGAGGTCTGGAGGGAGGAGGGAGGTCTGGAGGAGGTCTGTAGGGAGGAGGGAGGTCTGTAGGGAGGAGGGGGGTCTGTAGGGAGGAGGGAGGTCTGGAGGAGGAGGGAGGTCTGGAGGAGGTCTGTAGGGAAGAGGGAGGTCTGGAGGGAGGAGGGAGGTCTGTAGGGAGGAGGGAGGTCTGGAGGGAGGAGGAGGGAGGTCTGTAGGGAGGAGGGAGGTCTGGAGGGAGGAGGAGGGAGGTCTGTAGGGAGGAGGGGGGTCTGTAGGGAGGAGGGGAGGTCTGGAGGGAGGAGGGAGGTCTGTAGGGAGGAGGGAGGTCTGCAGGGAGGTCTGGAGGGAGGAGGGAGGTCTGGAGGGAGGAGGGAGGTCTGTAGGGAGGAGGGGGGTCTGTAGGGAGGAGGGAGGTCTGTAGGGAGGAGGGAGGTCTGGAGGGAGGAGGGAGGTCTGTAGGGAGGAGGAAAGTCTGTAGGGAGGAGGGAGGTCTGGAGGGAGGAGGGAGGAGGGAGGGAGGAGGGAGGTCTATATGGGGGAGGGAGGTCTGTAGGGAGGAGGGAGGAGGGAGGGAGGAGGGAGGTCTATATGGGGGAGGGAGGTCTGGAGGGAGGAGGGAGGAGGAGGGAGGAGGGAGGTCTATATGGGGGAGGGAGGTCTGTAGGGAGGAGGGAGGAGGGAGGGAGGAGGGAGGTCTATATGGGGGAGGGAGGTCTGGAGGGAGGAGGGAGGTCTGGAGGGAGGAGGGAGGTCTGCAGGGAGGAGGGGGTCTGTAGGGAGGAGGGAGGTCTGTAGGGAGGAGGGAGGTCTGGAGGGAGGAGGGAGGTCTGTAGGGAGGAGGGAGGTCTGTAGGGAGGAGGAAAGTCTGTAGGGAGGATGGAGGTCTGGAGGGAGGAGGGAGGAGGGAGGGAGGAGGGAGGTCTATATGGGGGAGGGAGGTCTGTAGGGAGGAGGGAGGAGGGAGGGAGGAGGGAGGTCTATATGGGGGAGGGAGGTCTGGAGGGAGGAGGGAGGAGGGAGGGAGGAGGGAGGTCTATATGGGGGAGGGAGGTCTGTAGGGAGGAGGGAGGAGGGAGGGAGGAGGGAGGTCTATATGGGGGAGGGAGGTCTGGAGGGAGGAGGGAGGTCTGGAGGGAGGAGGGATGTCTGCAGGGAGGAGGGAGGTCTGGAGGGAGGAGGGGGGTCTGTAGGGAGGAGGGAGGTCTGTAGGGAGGAGGGAGGTCTGGAAGGGAGGAGGGAGGTCTGCAGGGAGGAGGGAGGTCTGTAGGGAGGAGGGAGGTCTGGAGGAGGAGGGAGGTCTGGAGGGAGGAGGGAGGTCTGGAGGGAGGAGGGAGGTCTGTAGGGAGGTCTGTAGGGAGGAGGGAGGTCTGGAGGGAGGAGGGAGGTCTGGAGGGAGATCTGGAGGGAGGTCTGTAGGGAGGAGGGAGGTCTGGAGGGAGATCTGGAGGGAGGTCTGTAGGGAGGAGGGAGATCTGGAGGGAGGAGGGAGGTCTGGAGGGAGATCTGGAGGGAGGTCTGTAGGGAGGAGGGAGATCTGGAGGGAGGAGGGAGGTCTGGAGGGAGATCTGGAGGGAGGTCTGTAGGGAGGAGGGAGATCTGGAGGGAGGAGGGAGATCTGGAGGGAGGAGGGAGGTCTGGAGGGAGGAGGGAGGGAGGAGGGAGGTCTGGAGGGAGGAGGGAGGGAGGAGGGAGGTCTGTAGGGAGGAGGGTGGAGGGAGGTCTGTAGGGAGGAGGTCTGTAGGGAGGCGGGAGGTTAGGAGGGAGGAGGGAGGTCTGTAGGGAGGAGGGAGGTCTGGAGGGAGGAGGGAGGTCTGTAGGGAGGAGGGAGGTCTGGAGGGAGGAGGGAGGTCTGTATCTGCAGCCTCCAGCTCCACAGCCACATGTCCATGTGATTAATAGCAGCACCACAGGAGGAGAGAATATGGTTTCAGACCGGACACACACACACACACACACACACACACACACACACACACACCTCTCAGACCGGTTTAATGGCTGGCCCTGTGATATGTTACAGCCTTCTCTCCATGAGCCTCACACACACACACACACACACACACACACACACACACACACACTACACACACACACACACCTCTCAGACCGGTTTAATGGCTGGCCCTGTGATATGTTACAGCCTTCTCTCCATGAGCCTCACACACACACACACACACACACACACACACACACACACACACACACACACACACACACACACACACACACACACACACACACACACACACACACACACACACACACACACACACACACACACACACACACACACACACACACACACACACACACACACACACACACACACAGCTCTCAGACCTGATGATGTTCTCTGTTATCAGACCAATCACAGCTCTCAGACCTGATGATGTTCTCTGTTATCAGACCAATCACAGCTCTCAGACCTGATGATGTTCTCTGTAGCTGACCAATCACAGCTCTCAGACCTGATGATGTTCTCTTATGAGCACTTCTACAGCTCCCTGGGTAAATCCCCTCAGTACTAATTACAACTCACACTGCCTGTGTCCCAAACGGCACGCCCTATTCCTTATATAGTGCACTACTCTACCAGGCTCCGGTCAAAAGTAGTGTACTAAACAGGGAATAGGGCGCCATTTTGGGACACAGCGGGGCAGTTGCCGCCAGTTTCAGAGGCCCTTTATGATGAAGCCATCTTATCGGCCGAGCGATTCAGTCTGAGCTCAGCCTTCGGTCACCGTCTCTGCTGATGAATACCGTTCATTAAGATAAACCAGCTTTACAAACGGCTCCCTCGTTCTAACAGACGGTACCTGTCTGTAAACACGGTGTTAAACTGGACTTCAGGCGGTACCTGTCTGTAAACACGGTGTTAAACTGGACTTCAGACGGTACCTGTATCTCTGTAAACACGGCGTTATAATGGACTTCAGACGGTACCTGTATCTCTGTAAACACGGCGTTAAACTGGACTTCAGACGGTACCTGTATCTCTGTAAACACGGTGTTAAACTGGACTTCAGACGGTACCTGTGGCTCTGTAAACACGGTGTTAAACTGGACTTCAGGCGGTACCTGTGACTCTGTAAACACGGTGTTAAACTGGACTTCAGACGGTACCTGTGACTCTGTAAACACGGCGTTAAACTGGACTTCAGGCGGTACCTGTCTGTAAACACGGCGTTAAACTGGACTTCAGACGGTACCTGTATCTCTGTAAACACGGCGTTAAACTGGACTTCAGACGGTACCTGTATCTCTGTAAACACGGCGTTAAACTGGACTTCAGGCGGTACCTGTATCTCTGTAAACACGGCGTTAAAATACATTATACACCAATACCACACCAATGAAAGTGTCTGCAATCCAGTAGCTTCTATTCTGTTTGGCTGAGTCGTTGGAAAAAGCAGTACTGTAGCGTAGAATACAGAATAGCTGATCCATATAATATAGCCTTTCAGCACCAGCTTTCATTCTGTGTAGAGGAGTAACGGGATTACAGCTTGTCTGTTTGATACAGTATAATTTAGTAAAACCTGGAGATGTTTTAGCTGGCAGCACAACAGCATCAACTGTAGTTGGAACGGAGGATGAGCTTCTAGCTAACAGCTATGTCCACTACACCATGCTAACATGCTAACCGGTACATGGCACAGTCTGATAGGTAACAGCTATGTCCACTACACCATGCTAACATGCTAACCGGTACACGGCACAGTCTGATAGGTAACAGCTATGTCCACTACACCATGCTAACATGCTAACCGGTACACGGCACAGTCTGATAGGTAACAGCTATGTCCACTACACCATGCTAACATGCTAACTGGTAACAGCTATGTCCACTACACAATGCTAACCGGTACATGGCACAGTCTGATAGGTAACAGCTATGTCCACTACACCATGCTAACATGCTAACCGGTACATGGCACAGTCTGATAGGTAACAGCTATGTCCACTACACAATGCTAACATGCTAACCGGTACACGGCACAGTCTGATAGGTAACAGCTATGTCCACTACACCATGCTAACTGGTAACAGCTATGTCCACTACACCATGCTAACATGCTAACCGGTACACGGCACAGTCTGATAGGTAACAGCTATGTCCACTACACCATGCTAACATGCTAACCGGTACACGGCACAGTCTGATAGGTAACAGCTATGTCCACTACACCATGCTAACATGCTAACTGGTAACAGCTATGTCCACTACACAATGCTAACCGGTACATGGCACAGTCTGATAGGTAACAGCTATGTCCACTACACCATGCTAACATGCTAACCGGTACATGGCACAGTCTGATAGGTAACAGCTATGTCCACTACACAATGCTAACATGCTAACCGGTACACGGCACAGTCTGATAGGTAACAGCTATGTCCACTACACCATGCTAACTGGTAACAGCTATGTCCACTACACCATGCTAACATGCTAACCGGTACATGGCACAGTCTGATAGGTAACAGCTATGTCCACTACACAATGCTAACATGCTAACCGGTACACGGCACAGTCTGATAGGTAACAGCTATGTCCACTACACCATGCTAACATGCTAACCGGTACACGGCACAGTCTGATAGGTAACAGCTATGTCCACTACACCATGCTAACATGCTAACTGGTAACAGCTATGTCCACTACACAATGCTAACATGCTAACCGGTACATGGCACAGTCTGATAGGTAACAGGGAGAGATAGTGTTGGGCCGACAGGAGGGAGCGCCCTAGAGGGAGAGATAGTGTTGGGGGCTGGGCCGACAGGAGGGAGCTCCCTAGAGGGAGCGATAGCGTTGGGCCGACAGGAGGGAGCTCCCTAGAGGGAGCGATAGCGTTGGGCCGACAGGAGGGAGCTCCCTAGAGGGAGAGATAGTGTTGGGAGACAGGAGGGAGCTCCCTCTAGGGAGAGATAGTGTTGGGCCGACAGGAGGGAGCTGCCTAAGGGAGAGATAGTGTTGGGCCGACAGGAGGGAGCTCCCTAGAGAGAGAGATAGTGTTGGGCCGACAGGAGGGAGCTCCCTAGAGGGAGAGATAGTGTTGGGGGCTGGGCCGACAGGAGGGAGCGCCCTAGAGGGAGAGATAGCGTTGGGCCGACAGGAGGGAGCTCCCTAGAGGGAGAGATAGTGTTGGGGGCTGGGCAGACAGGAGGGAGCGCCCTAGAGGGAGAGATAGTGTTGGGCCGACAGGAGGGAGCTCCCTAAGGGAGAGATAGTGTTGGGCCGACAGGAGGGAGCTCCCTAGAGGGAGAGATAGTGTGGGCCGACAGGAGGGAGCTCCCTAAGGGAGAGATAGTGTTGGGCCGACAGGAGGGAGCTCCCTAGAGGGAGAGATAGTGTTGGCCCGACAGGAGGGAGCTCCCTAGAGAGAGAGATAGTGTTGGGCCGACAGGAGGGAGCTCCCTAGAGGGAGAGATAGTGTTGGGCCGACAGGAGGGAGCTCCCTAAGGGAGAGATAGTGTTGGGCCGACAGGAGGGAGCTCCCTAGAGGGAGAGATAGTGTTGGGGGCTGGGCCGACAGGAGGGAGCTCCCTAGAGGGAGAGATAGCGTTGGGCCGACAGGAGGGAGCTCCCTAGAGGGAGAGATAGTGTTGGGCCGACAGGAGGGAGCTCCCTAGAGGGAGAGATAGTGTTGGGCCGACAGGAGGGAGCTCCCTAGAGAGAGAGAGATAGTGTTGGGGGCTGGGCCGACAGGAGGGAGCTCCCTAAGGGAGAGATAGTGTTGGGGGCTGGGCCGACAGGAGGGAGCTCCCTAGAGGGAGAGATAGTGTTGGGCCGACAGGAGGGAGCTCCCTAGAGGGAGAGATAGTGTTGGGGGCTGGGCCGACAGGAGGGAGCTCCCTAGAGGGAGAGATAGTATGGGCCGACAGGAGGGAGCTCCCTAGAGGGAGAGATAGTGTTGGGCCGACAGGAGGGAGCTCCCTACAGGGAGAGATAGTGTTGGGAGACAGGAGGGAGCTCCCTAGAGGGAGAGATAGTGTTGGGCCGACAGGAGGGAGCTGCCTAAGGGAGAGATAGTGTTGGGGGCCGATAGGAGGGAGCTCCCTAGAGGGAGAGATAGTGTTGGGCCGACAGGAGGGAGCTCCCTAGAGGGAGAGATAGTGTTGGGCCGACAGGAGGGAGCTCCCTAGAGGGAGCGATAGCGTTGGGCCGACAGGAGGGAGCTCCCTAGAGGGAGAGATAGTGTTGGGCCGACAGGAGGGAGCTCCCTAGAGGGAGAGATAGTGTTGGGCCGACAGGAGGGAGCTCCCTAGAGAGAGAGAGATAGTGTTGGGCCGATAGGAGGGAGCTCCCTACAGGGAGAGATAGTGTTGGGCCGATAGGAGGGAGCTCCCTAGAGGGAGAGATAGCGTTGGGCCGACAGGAGGGAGCTCCCTAGAGGGAGAGATAGCGTTGGGCCGACAGGAGGGAGCTCCCTAGAGGGAGAGATAGTGTTGGGCCGACAGGAGGGAGCTCCCTACAGGGAGAGATAGTGTTGGGCCGATAGGAGGGAGCTCCCTACAGGGAGAGATAGTGTTGGGCCGACAGGAGGGAGCTCCCTAGAGGGAGAGATAGTGTTGGGCCGACAGGAGGGAGCTCCCTACAGGGAGAGATAGTGTTGGGCCGACAGGAGGGAGCTCCCTACAGGGAGAGATAGTGTTGGGCCGACAGGAGGGAGCTCCCTAGAGGGAGAGATAGTGTTGGGCCGACAGGAGGGAGCTGAGCTGACTATCCCCTCATTTACCATCTAACTCCTCCAGAGGCTCCAGATGTACTGGCTCTATGCTGACTGGACTCTACTCACACACACACACACACACACACACACACACACACACACACACACACACACACACACACACACACACCAGGGTTTCCGTTAGAAAAAATGTGGTGCCGGCAGCATTTGAATTTACCGGACATTTGAAAAATGAAAAAAAATGTACCAGACCCGTATGCATTGGTGTGTGCACCCACGGTGCTCAGAATGATTAACCTGATTAGGGCGTCCACCCACGGTGCTCAGAATGATTAACCTGATTAGGGCGTCCACCCACGGTGCTCAGAATGATTAACCTGATTAGGGCGTCCACCCACGGTGTTCAGAATGATTAACCTGTATTAGGGTGTCCACCCACGGTGTTCAGAATGATTAACCTGATTAGGGCGTCCACCCACGGTGTTCAGAATGATTAACCTGTATTAGGGCGTCCACCCACGGTGCTCAGAATGATTAACCTGATTAGGGCGTCCACCCACGGTGTTCAGAATGATTAACCTGATTAGGGCGTCCACCCACGGTGTTCAGAATGATTAACCTGATTAGGGCGTCCACCCACGGTGCTCAGAATGATTAACCTGATTAGGGCATCCACCCACGGTGCTCAGAATGATTAACCTGATTAGGGCGTCCACCCACGGTGCTCAGAATGATTAACCTGATTAGGGGGTCCACCCACGGTGTTCAGAATGATTAACCTGTATTAGGGGGGTCCACCCACGGTGTTCAGAATGATTAACCTGATTAGCGGGTCCACCCACGGTGTTCAGAATGATTAACCTGATTAGGGCGTCCACCCACGGTGTTCAGAATGATTAACCTGTATTAGGGCGTCCACCCACGGTGTTCAGAATGATTAACCTGATTAGGGCGTCCACCCACGGTGTTCAGAATGATTAACCTGTATTAGGGCGTCCACCCACGGTGCTCAGAATGATTAACCTGATTAGGGCGTCCACCCACGGTGTTCAGAATGATTAACCTGTATTAGGGCGTCCACCCACGGTGCTCAGAATGATTAACCTGATTAGGGCGTCCACCCACGGTGTTCAGAATGATTAACCTGATTAGAGCGTCCACCCACAGTGTTCAGAATGATTAACCTGTATTAGGGCGTCCACCCACGGTGTTCAGAATGATTAACCTGATTAGAGCGTCCACCCACGGTGTTCAGAATGATTAACCTGTATTAGGGCGTCCACCCACGGTGTTCAGAATGATTAACCTGATTAGGGCGTCCACCCACGGTGTTCAGAATGATTAACCTGATTAGGGCGTCCACCCACGGTGCTCAGAATGATTTACCTGATTAGGGCGTCCACCCACGGTGTTCAGAATGATTAACCTGATTAGGGCGTCCACCCACGGTGCTCAGAATGATTAACCTGATTAGGGGGTCCACCCACGGTGTTCAGAATGATTAACCTGTATTAGGGGGGTCCACCCACGGTGTTCAGAATGATTAACCTGATTAGGGGGTCCACCCACGGTGTTCAGAATGATTAACCTGATTAGGGCGTCCACCCACGGTGTTCAGAATGATTAACCTGTATTAGGGCGTCCACCCACGGTGTTCAGAATGATTAACCTGATTAGGGCGTCCACCCACGGTGTTCAGAATGATTAACCTGTATTAGGGCGTCCACCCACGGTGCTCAGAATGATTAACCTGATTAGGGCGTCCACCCACGGTGTTCAGAATGATTAACCTGATTAGGGCGTCCACCCACGGTGTTCAGAATGATTAACCTGATTAGGGCGTCCACCCACGGTGCTCAGAATGATTAACCTGATTAGGGCGTCCACCCACGGTGCTCAGAATGATTAACCTGATTAGGGCGTCCACCCACGGTGATCAGAATGATTAACCTGATTAGTGGGTCCACCCACGGTGTTCAGAATGATTAACCTGTATTAGGGGGGTCCACCCACGGTGTTCAGAATGATTAACCTGTATTAGGGGGGTCCACCCACAGTGTTCAGAATGATTAACCTGATTAGGGGGTCCACCCACGGTGTTCAGAATGATTAACCTGTATTAGGGCGTCCACCCACGGTGTTTAGAATGATTAACCTGATTAGGGCGTCCACCCACGGTGTTCAGAATGATTAACCTGATTAGGGCGTCCACCCACGGTGTTCAGAATGATTAACCTGTATTAGGGCGTCCACCCACGGTGTTCAGAATGATTAACCTGTATTAGGGCGTCCACCCACGGTGTTCAGAATGATTAACCTGATTAGGGCGTCCACCCACGGTGTTCAGAATGATTAACCTGATTAGGGCGTCCACCCACGGTGCTCAGAATGATTAACCTGATTGGACGTCCACCCACGGTGCTCAAAATGACAGAAATCACATTTACATTACGGTCATTCATATTCATGATGGAACACTGGTCACTATAATAATATTTACATACTGGTTAACTCATTTCACGGGTATTTACTGTATTCTAGTCAAGGCTATTCGACTACTGCTGAATATATACACCATTCTATCCTACCTATTCTTCAGATATACTAAATATTCTATCCACATTCTATCCTCTGTCCATCATGTCAATTACATCCCATCACAAAACACTACCGTTCAAAAGTTTAGGGTCACTTAGAAATGTCTTTGTTTTCCATGAAAACATACATGAAATGAGTTTCAAAAATGAATAGGAAATATAGTCCAGATGTTGACAAGGTTATAAATAATGATTTTTGTTAAATATGTGTATGGACCAATAACATCTGTTAAATATGGACCAATAACATCTGTTAAATATGGACCAATCACATCTGTTAAATATGGACCAATAACATCTGTTAAATATGGGCCAATGACATCTGTTAAATATGGACCAATAACATCTGTTAAATATGGACCAATAACATCTGTTAAATATGAACCAATGACATCTGTTAAATATGGACCAATAACATCTGTTAAATATGGACCAATGACATCTGTTAAATATGGACCAATAACATCTGTTAAATATGGACCAATAACATCTGTTAAATATGGACCAATAACATCTGTTAAATATGGACCAATAACATCTGTTAAATATGGACCAATAACATCTGTTAAATATGGACCAATAACATCTGTTAAATATGGACCAATAACATCTGTTAAATATGGACCAATAACATCTGTTAATTATGGACCAATAACATCTGTTAAATATGGACCAATGACATCTGTTAAATATGGACCAATGACATCTGTTAAATATGTGACCAATAACATCTGTTAAATATGTGTATGGACCAATCGCATGTGATTTAGTCTACTGCAGTCTTCTCCATGTGACTGGTGTTTACTGTGCTGGTGGACAGGGGGACAAGTTGCCATAGAGATTCTGCCATCACTTTGTTTATCTGTTTACTGATGATCCCCCCCCAATGGGCAACCTTGTCTGTGAAGGTTGTGTGTGTTTAGAAAAAACGAAAATAAGCTTTTCCCAGGAGGTGGGGTTTATTTGTGTGGCAGACACACCTGCTGGACCAGTCTGGACACACCTACTGGACCAGTCTGGACACACCTACTGGACCAGTCTGGACACGCCTACTGGACCAGTCTGGACACGCCTACTGGACCAGTCTGGACACGCCTACTGGACCAGTCTGGACACGCCTACTGGACCAGTCTGGACACGCCTACTGGACCAGTCTGGACACCCCTACTGGACCAGTCTGGACACGCCTACTGGACCAGTCTGGACACGCCTACTGGACCAGTCTGGACACGCCTACTGGACCAGTCTGGACACGCCTACTGGACCAGTCTGGACACGCCTACTGGACCAGTCTGGACACACCTACTGGACCAGTCAACAGTCTGGACACACCTACTGGACCAGTCTGGACACACCTACTGGACCAGTCTGGACACACCTACTGGACCAGTCGACAGTCTGGACACACCTACTGGACCAGTCTGGACACACCTACTGGACCAGTCTGGACACACCTACTGGACCAGTCTGGACACACCTACTGGACCAGTTAACAGTCTGGACACACCTACTGGACCAGTCTGGACACACCTACTGGACCAGTCTGGACACACCTACTGGACCAGTCTGGACACACCTACTGGACCAGTCTGGACACACCTACTGGACCAGTCGACAGTCTGGACACACCTACTGGACCAGTCGACAGTCTGGACACACCTACTGGACCAGTCTGGACACACCTACTGGACCAGTCTGGACACACCTACTGGACCAGTCGACAGTCTGGACACACCTACTGGACCAGTCTGGACACACCTACTGGACCAGTCGACAGTCTGGACACACCTACTGGACCAGTCTGGACACACCTACTGGACCAGTCGACAGTCTGGACACACCTACTGGACCAGTCTGGACACACCTACTGGACCAGTCTGGACACACCTACTGGACCAGTCTGGACACACCTACTGGACCAGTCGACAGTCTGGACACACCTACTGGACCAGTCTGGACACACCTACTGGACCAGTCGACAGTCTGGACACACCTACTGGACCAGTCGACAGTCTGGACACACCTACTGGACCAGTCTGGACACACCTACTGGACCAGTCTGGACACACCTACTGGACCAGTCGACAGTCTGGACACACCTACTGGACCAGTCTGGACACACCTACTGGACCAGCCGACAGTCTGGACACACCTACTGGACAAGTCTGGACACACCTACTGGACCAGTCTGGACACACCTACTGGACCAGTCTGGACACACCTACTGGACCAGTCGACAGCCTGGACACACCTACTGGACCAGTCTGGACACACCTACTGGACCAGTCTGGACACACCTACTGGACCAGTCGACAGTCTGGACACACCTACTGGACCAGTCTGGACACACCTACTGGACCAGTCTGGACACACCTACTGGACCAGTCTGGACACACCTACTGGACCAGTCGACAGTCTGGACACACCTACTGGACCAGTCTGGACACACCTACTGGACCAGTCGACAGTCTGGACACACCTACTGGACCAGTCTGGACACACCTAATGGACCAGCCTGGGCACACCTACTGGACCAGTCGACAGTCTGGACACACCTACTGGACCAGTCGACAGTCTGGACACACCTACTGGACCAGTCTGGACACACCTACTGGACCAGTCGACAGTCTGGACACACCTACTGGACCAGTCTGGACACACCTACTGGACCAGTCTGGACACACCTACTGGACCAGTCGACAGTCTGGACACACCTACTGGACCAGTCTGGACACACCTACTGGACCAGTCGACAGTCTGGACACACCTACTGGACCAGTCGACAGTCTGGACACACCTACTGGACCAGTCTGGACACACCTACTGGACCAGTCTGGACACACCTACTGGACCAGTCTGGACACACCTACTGGACCAGTCGACAGTCTGGACACACCTACTGGACCAGTCTGGACACACCTACTGGACCAGTCTGGACACACCTACTGGACCAGTCTGGACACGCCTACTGGACCAGTCGACAGTCTGGACACACCTACTGGACCAGTCTGGACACACCTACTGGACCAGTCTGGACACACCTACTGGACCAGTCGACAGTCTGGACACACCTACTGGACCAGTCTGGACACACCTACTGGACCAGTCAACAGTCTGGACACACCTACTGGATCAGTCTGGACACACCTACTGGACCAGTCTGGACACACCTACTGGACCAGTCTGGACACACCTACTGGACCAGTCTGGACACACCTACTGGACCAGTCAACAGTAAAACACAGTAACTAGCCTGGCGGTAGCACTGTAACTAGCCTGGCGGTCTCACAGTAACTAGCCTGGCGGTCTCACAGTAACTAGCTTGGCGGTCTCACAGTAACTAGCCTGGCGGTCTCACAGTAACTAGCCTGGCGGTCTCACAGTAACTAGCCTGGCGGTCTCACAGTAACTAGCCTGGCGGTATCACAGTAACTAGCCTGGCGGTCTCACAGTAACTAGCCTGGCGGTCTCACAGTAACTAGCCTGGCGGTCTCACAGTAACTAGCCTGGCGGTCTCACAGTAACTAGCCTGGCGGTCTCACAGTAACTAGCCTGGCGGTCTCACAGTAACTAGCCTGGCGGTCTCACAGTAACTAGCCTGGCGGTCTCACAGTAACTAGCCTGGCGGTAGCACAGTAGTTAGCCTGGCGGTATCACAGTAATTAGCCTGACGGTCTCACAGTAACTAGCCTGGCGGTCTCACAGTAACTAGCCTGGCGGTCTCACAGTAACTAGCCTGGCGGTAGCACAGTAACTAGCCTGGCGGTCTCACAGTAACTAGCCTGGCGGTAGCACAGTAACTAGCCTGGCGGTCTCACAGTAACTAGCCTGGCGGTCTCACTAGCCTGGCGGTCTCACAGGCTATTGATCCTCTCCTCAGACGATGCGACTATAGGCTATTGATCCTCTCCTCAGACGATGCAGGATGCGACTATAGGCTATTGATCCTCTCCTCAGACGATGCGAATACAGGCTATTGATCCTCTCCTCAGACGATGCGACCTATAGTCTATTGATTATTTGAGAAATTCCCAAATCAACAACTCTCTCTCTGTTCCTCGCCTCAGGCGGTACCACGCTGCTCTCTCGTCAAGTGATCCTATTTTTCATCCATCAGACTAGTCTCAATCGAATCTTGTCTTTACAAAAATATGTACAAATGAGTTTCGCCTTCCCTGTAGCTCAGTTGGTAGAGCATGGTGTTTGCAACGTCAGGGTTATGGGTTCGATTCCCACGGGGGACCAGTACGGAGAAAAAAATATATGAAATGTACGCATTCACTACTGTAAGTCGCTCTGGATAAGAGTGTCTGCTAAAATGACTAAAATGAAAATCTAAAATATATATATATATGCCTACAGTGAATTCGGGAAAGTATTCATTGTCACGTCCTGACCATAGTAAGACGTTATTTTCTATGGTAGAGTAGGTCAGGGCGTGACAGGTTTTTTCTTCTTCTATGTTTTCTATTTCTATGTTCGGTTTTTAGTTTTGTAATTCTATGTTGGGGGTTTTTGTTTGGGATTATCTCCAATTAGAGGCAGCTGGTCCTCGTTGTCTCTAATTGGAGATCATACTTAAGTAGTTTTTTTTTTCCCACCTGGGTTTGTGGGAGATTATCTTTGAGTCAGTGTCTGTTTTACCGCTGCGTCACGGTTTGTTGTTTTGTGTATTCAGTTTATTTATGTATCGCATAGTTTCACAGAGTAAATAAAATGTGGAACGACACACACGCTGCACTTTGGTCCGCTCCTCCTTACGCCAACCGTGACATTCAGACTACCTTGACTTTTCCATTTTGTTACGTTACAGACTTATTCTAAAATGTATCAACAAAAAAAAAATGTTCCTTCATCAATCTACACACAATAGCCCATAATGACATCACAATAGCCCATAATGACATCACAATAGCCCATAATGACATCACAATAGCCCATAATGACATCACAATAGCCCATAATGACATCACAATAGCCCATAATGACAAAGCAAAAACAGGTTTTTAGAAATGTTTGCAAATTTATAAAACAAATATTTAAATCATAAATACATTATTTACATACAGTACCAGTCTAAAGTTTGGACACACCTACTCATAGGGTTTTTCTTTATTTTTACTATTTTCTACATTGTAGAATAATAGTGAAGACATGAAAACTATGAAATAACACATGGAATCATGTAGTAACCAGAAAAGTGTTAAACAAATAAAAATATATTTTATAGTTGAGATTCTTCAAAGTAGCCACCCTTTGCCTTGATAACAGTTTGCACAATCTTGGCATTCTCTCAACCAGCTTCATGAGGTAGTCACCTGGAATGCATTTCAATTAACGTGTGTGCCTTGTTAAAAGTTAATTTGGATAATTTATTTCCTTAATGCATTTGAGCCAATCAGTTGTGTTGTGACCAGGTAGGGGTGGTATACAGAAGATGGCCCTATTTGGTAAAATACCAAGTCCATATTATGACAAGAACAGCTCAAATAAGCAAAGAGAAACGACAGTCCATCATTACTTTAAGACATGAAGGTTAATCAATTCAGATAAATTTCAAGAACTTTGAAAGTTTCTTCAAGTGCAGTCGCAAAAACCATCAAGCGCTATAATGAAACTGGCTCTCATGAGGACCGCCACAGGAAAGGAAGACCCAGAGTTACCTCTGCTGCAGAGGATAAGTTCATTAGAGTTACCAGCCTCAGATTGCAGCCCACATAAATGCTTCACAGAGTTCAAGTAACAGACACATCTCAACATCAACTGTTCAGAGGAGACTGTGTGAATCAGGCCTTCATGGTCGAATTGCTGCAGAGAAACCACTACTAAAGGACACCAATAATAAGAAGAGACTTGCTTGGGCCAAGAAACACGAGCAATGGACATTAGACCGATGGAAATCTGTCCTTTGGTCTGATGAGTCCAAACATGAGATTTTTGGCTCCAACTGCCGTGTCTTTGTGAGACGCAGAGTAGGTGAACAGATGATCTCCGCATGTGTGGTTCCCACCGTGAAGCATGGAGGAGGAGGTGTGGCGGTGCTTTGCTGGTGACACTGTGATTTATTTAGAATTCAAGGCACACTTAACCAGCATGGCTACCACATCATTCTGCAGCGATGTGCCATCCCATCTGGTTTGCGCTTAGTGAGACTATCATTTGTTTTTCAACAGGACAATGACCCAACACACCTCCAGGCTGTGTAAGGGCTATTTGACCAAGAAGGAGAGTGATGGAGTGCCGCATCAGATGACCTGGCCTCCACAATCACCACGACCTCAACTCAATTGAGATGGTTTGGGATGAGTTGAACCGCAGAGTGAAGAAAAAGCAGCCAACAAGTGCTCAGCATATGTGGGAACTCCTTCAAGACTGTTGGAAAAGCATTCCAGGTGAAACTGGTTGAGAGAATGCCAAGAGTGTGCAAAGCGGTCATCAAGGCAAAAGGTGGCTATTTGAAGAATCTCAAATATAAAATATCTTTTTAATATGTTTATGTCACAATCGTCATATTGAGTGGACCAAAATGCAGCGGGTATATTGATCATCTTCTTATTGATTAAGAGGAAAACAAAACACTGAAACAAAAACAACGATGAAGAACAGTCCTGTAAGTAGTCCTGTACGATGAAAAACAGTAAGGTACTAAGTGTAGTCCTGTATGACTATACATGTAAACAACCACCCACAAAACACAAGCTGAAAACCCAGTATGACATCAGACTGCTTTAACCTGTTGGGGATTCAAACACAACATTTGAACAGTTTACAGTGAAATCAGTCAGTCAGCCTATTGGAGTGTTCCCCTGTCTGAGACAGGGAGGGCCAACTGATGGGGAACACAGTGGGTCTGTAGACCAACATCCATGAAGGGGAGGAGATGGGTTAACCTTGTTGGGGATAGGGGGCAGTATTTGCACGGCCGGATAAAAAACATACCCGATTTAATCTGGTTACCACTCCTACCCAGTAACTAGAATATGCATATACTTATTACATATGGATAGAAAACACCCTAAAAAGTTTCTAAAACTGTTTGAATGGTGTCTGTGAGTATAACAGAACTCATATGGCAGGCCAAAACCTGAGAAGATTCCAAACAGGAAGCGCTCTCTCTGACTATTTCTTGGCCTTCTTGATTATCTCTAACCAAAATAGGGGATCTCTGGCATAACGTGACATTTTCTAACGCTCCCATAGGCTCGCTCCCAGAACGATGAATGATGACTTTGCAGGCCATGGCTGATAAACAGTAGCGCATTTGGATAGTGGTCGATCTGAGGACAATGAGACTGGAGGCGCGTGCACGAGCCGACACCATGTTTACTTTCTCTCTCTTTGAACGAAAACAACGATTCCCTGTCGGAATATTATCGCTTTTTTACGAGAAAAATCGCATTAAAATTGATTTTAAACAGTGTTTGACACGCTTCGAAGTACGGTAATGGAATATTTTGAAATGTTTTGTCACGAAACGCGTCGGGCGCGTCACCCTTCTTTACCCTTCAGATAGTGTCTTGAACGCATGAACAAAACGCCGCTATTTGGATATAACTATGGATTATTTGGAACCAAACCAACATTTGTAATTGAAGTAGAATTCCTGGGAGTGCATTCTGACGAAGAACAGCAAAGGTAATCCAATTTTTCTTGTAGTAAATCTGACTTTGGTGAGGGCTAAACTTGGTGGGTGTCTAAATAGCTAGCCCGTGATGGCGAGCTATCTACTCAGAATATTGCAAAATGTGCTTTCACCGAAAAGCTATTTTTAAAAAAAACATAGCGATTGCATAAAGGAGTTCTGTATCTATAATTCTTAAAATAATTGTTATGTTTTTTGTGAACGTTTATCGTGAGTAATTTAGTAAATTCACCGGAAGTGTTCGGTGGGAAGGCTAGTCACATGCTAGTCACATGCCAATGTAAAAAGCTGGTTTTTGATATAAATATGAACTTGATTGAACAAAACATGCATGTATTGTATAACATAATGTCCTAGGGTTGTCATCTGATGAAGATCATCAAAGGTTAGTGCTGCATTTAGCTGTGGTTTTGGTTTTTGTGACATTATATGCTAGCTTGAAAAATGGGTGTCTGATTATTTCTGGCTGGGTACTCTGCTGACATAATCTAATGTTTTGCTTTCGTTGTAAAGCCTTTTTGAAATCGGGCAGTGTGGTTAGATTAACGAGAGCCTTGTCTTTAAAATGGTGTAAAATAGTCATATGTTTGAGAAATTGAAGTAATAGCATTTCTAAGGTATTTGAATATCGCGCCACGGGATTCCACTGGCTGTTGAGTAGGTGGGACACGTCCCACTGGCCCATAGAGGCTAAATATGGCCTCCAATTGGAGACAACGAAGAACAGCTGCCTCCAATTGAAGGCCAAACCAAATCCCGGAACATAGAAATAGAACTAGAAATACAAACATAGAAAAGTACCCAAATATCCCAACACCACAAAACAAACCCACCCCTGCCACGTCCTGACCAAACTACAATAACAAAATGACCCCTTATACTGGTCAGGACGTGACAGTTTAACACTAGTTTGGTTACAACATGATTCCATATGTGTTATTTAATAGTTTTGATGTCTTCACTAGTATTATACAAAGTAGAAAACAGTCAAAAAATAAAGGAAAAAAAAAACCTCTTGAATGAGTCCAAACTTTTAACTAGTACTGTAGGTATTCAAACCCTTTGCAATGAGACTCGAAATTAAGCTCAGGTGCATCCTGTGGGTTTATGTCGCCCATTCGTTGTCAGGTAGACACAGTAGGACCCAAAACCATAATCAGGTTTCTAACTCCCCCTTGTGGTGGTCTGGAGCAATGAAGCAGTGACGCAGGGTACCGTACTAAACCACACATTACCTCGAAGTCCCGCGGTGTAAACTCACAACTTAGAAAAGGAGGAACCAATGTATATAGGGAATACTCTGCCTCCTCTCTGTGTTGTAACAGTGTAGATAGGGAATACTCTGTCTCCTCTCTGTGTTGTAACAGTGTAGTTAGGGAATACTCTGTCTCCTCTCTGTGTTGTAACAGTGTATATAGGGAATACTCTGCCTCCTCTCTGTGTTGTAACAGTGTAGATAGGGAATACTCTGTCTCCTCTCTGTGTTGTAACAGTGTAGTTAGGGAATACTCTGTCTCCTCTCTGTGTTGTAACAGTGTATATAGGGAATACTCTGCCTCCTCTCTGTGTTGTAACAGTGTAGTTAGGGAATACTCTGTCTCCTCTCTGTGTTGTAACAGTGTAGTTAGGGAATACTCTGTCTCCTCTCTGTGTTGTAACAGTGTAGTTAGGGAATACTCTGTCTCCTCTCTGTGTTGTAACAGTGTAGTTAGGGAATACGCTGTCTCCTCTCTGTGTTGTAACAGTGTATATAGGGAATACTCTGCCTCCTCTCTGTGTTGTAACAGTGTAGTTAGTGGACTCTGTGTTGTAACAGTGTAGTTAGTGGACTCTGTGTTGTAACAGTGTAGTTAGTGGACTCTGTGTTGTAACAGTGTAGTTAGTGGACTCTGTGTTGTAACAGTGTAGTTAGTGGACTCTGTGTTGTAACAGTGTAGATAGTGGACTCTGTGTTGTAACAGTGTAGTTAGTGGACTCTGTGTTGTAACAGTGTAGCTAGTGGACTCTGTGTTGTAACAGTGTAGTTAGTGGACTCTGTGTTGTAACAGTGTAGATAGTGGACTCTGTGTTGTAACAGTGTAGTTAGTGGACTCTGTGTTGTAACAGTGTAGTTAGTGGACTCTGTGTTGTAACAGTGTAGTTAGTGGACTCTGTCTCCTCTCTGTGTAGTTAGTGGACTCTGTCTCCTCTCTGTGTAGTTAGTGGACTCTGTGTTGTAACAGTGTAGTTAGTGGACTCTGTGTTGTAACAGTGTAGTTAATGGTCTCTGTGTTGTAACAGTGTAGTTAGTGAACTCTGTGTTGTAACAGTGTAGTTAGTGAACTCTGTGTTGTAACAATGTAGTTAGTGGACTCTGTGTTGTAACAGTGTAGTTAGAGGACTCTGTGTTGTAACAGTGTAGATAGTGGACTCTGTGTTGTAACAGTGTAGTTAATGGTCTCTGTGTTGTAACAGTGTAGTTAGTGAACTCTGTGTTGTAACAGTGTAGTTAGTGAACTCTGTGTTGTAACAGTGTAGTTAGTGGACTCTGTGTTGTAACAGTGTAGTTAGAGGACTCTGTGTTGTAACAGTGTAGTTAGTAGACTCTGTGTTGTAACAGTGTAGTTAGAGGACTCTGTGTTGTAACAGTGTAGTTAGAGGACTCTGTGTTGTAACAGTGTAGTTAGTGGACTCTGTGTTGTAACAGTGTAGTTAGTGGACTCTGTGTTGTAACAGTGTAGTTAGTGGACTCCGTGTTGTAACAGTGTAGTTAGTGGACTCTGTCTCCTCTCTGTGTAGTTAGTGGACTCTGTCTCCTCTCTGTGTAGTTAGTGGACTCTGTGTTGTAACAGTGTAGTTAGTGGACTCTGTGTTGTAACAGTGTAGTTAATGGTCTCTGTGTTGTAACAGTGTAGTTAGTGAACTCTGTGTTGTAACAGTGTAGTTAGTGAACTCTGTGTTGTAACAGTGTAGTTAGTGGACTCTGTGTTGTAACAGTGTAGTTAGAGGACTCTGTGTTGTAACAGTGTAGATAGTGGACTCTGTGTTGTAACAGTGTAGTTAGAGGACTCTGTGTTGTAACAGTGTAGTTAGTGGACTCTGTGTTGTAACAGTGTAGTTAGAGGACTCTGTGTTGTAACAGTGTAGTTTGAGGACTCTGTGTTGTAACAGTGTAGTTAGTGGACTCTGTGTTGTAACAGTGTAGTTAGTGGACTCCGTGTTGTAACAGTGTAGTTAGTGGACTCTGTCTCCTCTCTGTGTAGTTAGTGGACTCTGTCTCCTCTCTGTGTAGTTAGTGGACTCTGTGTTGTAACAGTGTAGTTAGTGGACTCTGTGTTGTAACAGTGTAGTTAATGGTCTCTGTGTTGTAACAGTGTAGTTAGTGAACTCTGTGTTGTAACAGTGTAGTTAGTGAACTCTGTGTTGTAACAGTGTAGTTAGTGGACTCTGTGTTGTAACAGTGTAGTTAGAGGACTCTGTGTTGTAACAGTGTAGATAGTGGACTCTGTGTTGTAACAGTGTAGTTAGAGGACTCTGTGTTGTAACAGTGTAGTTAGTGGACTCTGTGTTGTAACAGTGTAGTTAGAGGACTCTGTGTTGTAACAGTGTAGTTTGAGGACTCTGTGTTGTAACAGTGTAGTTAGTGGACTCTGTGTTGTAACAGTGTAGTTAGTGGACTCTGTGTTGTAACAGTGTAGATAGTGGACTCTGTCTCCTCTTCATAATGTGGATCAGATGGCAGGTGGTCTGAGTGTCTGAATAATTGTGTGTGTGTGTGTGTGTGTGTGTGTGTGTGTGTGTGTGTGTGTGTGTGTGTCTACCAAAAGTCCCTACTTTAGTTAGGTTAGGAGCTAGGGTTAGGAGCTAGGGTTAGGAGCTAGGGTTAGGGTTAGGGTTAGGAGCTAGGGTTAGGAGCTAGGGTTAGGAGCTAGGGTTAGGAGCTAGGGTTAGGAGCTAGGGTTAGGAGCTAGGGTTAGGGTTAGGGTTAGGAGCTAGGGTTAGGAGCTAGGGTTAGGAGCTAGGGTTAGGAGCTAGGGTTAGGAGCTAGGGTTAGGAGCTAGGGTTAGGGTTAGGAGCTAGGGTTAGGAGCTAGGGTTAGGAGCTAGGGTTAGGAACTAGGGTTAGGAGCTAGGGTTAGGAACTAGGGTTAGGAGCTAGGGTTAGGAGCTAGGGTTAGGAACTAGGGTTAGGAGCTAGGGTTAGGAGCTAGGGTTAGGAGCTGAGGTTAGGAGCTGAGGTTAGGAGCTAGGGATAGGAGCTAGGGTTAGGAGCTAGGCTTAGGAGCTGAGGTTAGGAGCTAGGGATAGGAGCTAGGGTTAGGAACTAGGGTTAGGAGCTAGGGTTAGGAGCTAGGGTTAGGAGCTAGGGTTAGGAGCTAGGATTAGGAGCTAGGGTTAGGAGCTAGGGTTAGGAGCTAGGGTTAGGGTTAGGGTTAGGAACTAGGGTTAGGAGCTAGGGTTAGGAGCTAGGATTAGGAGCTAGGGTTAGGAGCTAGGGTTAGGAGCTAGGGTTAGGAGCTAGGGTTAGGAACTAGGGTTAGGAGCTAGGGTTAGGAGCTAGGATTAGGAACTAGGGTTAGGAGCTAGGGTTAGGAGCTAGGGTTAGGAGATGAGGTTAGGAGCTGAGGTTAGGAGCTAGGGATAGGAGCTGAGGTTAGGAGCTAGGGTTAGGAGCTGAGGTTAGGAGCTAGGGTTAGGAGCTGAGGTTAGGAGCTAGGGTTAGGAGCTGAGGTTAGGAGCTAGGGTTAGGAGCTAGGGTTAGGAACTAGGGTTAGGAGCTAGGGTTAGGAGCTAGGGTTAGGAGCTAGGGTTAGGAGCTGAGGTTAGGAGCTAGGGTTAGGAGCTGAGGTTAGGAGCTAGGGTTAGGAGCTAGGGTTAGGAACTAGGGTTAGGAGCTAGGGTTAGGAGCTAGGGTTAGGAGCTAGGGTTAGGAACTAGGGTTAGGAGCTAGGGTTAGGAGCTAGGGTTAGGAGCTGAGGTTAGGGGCTGAGGTTAGGAGCTAGGGATAGGAGCTAGGGTTAGGAGCTAGGCTTAGGAGCTGAGGTTAGGAGCTAGGGTTAGGAGCTGAGGTTAGGAGCTAGGGATAGGAGCTAGGGTTAGGAACTAGGGTTAGGAGCTAGGGTTAGGAGCTAGGGTTAGGAGCTAGGATTAGGAGCTAGGGTTAGGAGCTAGGGTTAGGAGCTAGGGTTAGGAACTAGGGTTAGGAGCTAGGGTTAGGAGCTAGGGTTAGGGTTAGGGTTAGGAACTAGGGTTAGGAGCTAGGGTTAGGAGCTAGGATTAGGAGATAGGGTTAGGAGCTAGGGTTAGGAGCTAGGGTTAGGAGCTAGGGATAGTGTTAGGGTTAGGAGCTAGGGTTAGGAGCTAGGGTTAGGAGGCTAGGGTTAGGAGCTAGTGTTAGGAGCTAGGGTTAGGAGCTAGGGTTAGGAGCTAGGGTTAGGAGCTAGGATTAGGAGCTAGGGTTAGGAGCTAGGGTTAGGAGCTAGGCTTAGGAGCTGAGGTTAGGAGCTAGGGTTAGGAGCTGAGGTTAGGAGCTAGGGATAGGAGCTAGGGTTAGGAACTAGGGTTAGGAGCTAGGGTTAGGAGCTAGGGTTAGGAGCTAGGATTAGGAGCTAGGGTTAGGAGCTAGGGTTAGGAGCTAGGGTTAGGAACTAGGGTTGGAGCTAGGATTAGGAGCTAGGGTTAGGAGCTAGGGTTAGGAGCTAGGATTAGGAGCTAGGGTTAGGAGCTAGGGTTAGGAGCTAGGGTTAGGAACTAGGGTTGGAGCTAGGATTAGGAGCTAGGGTTAGGAGCTAGGGTTAGGAGCTAGGGTTAGGAGCTAGGGTTAGGAGCTAGGGTTAGGAGCTAGTGTTAGGAGCTAGGGTTAGGAGCTAGGGTTAGGAGCTAGGGTTAGGAGCTAGGATTAGGAGCTAGGGTTAGGAGCTAGGGTTAGGAGCTAGGGTTAGGAGCTAGGGTTAGGAGCTAGGGTTAGGAGCTAGGGTTAGGTTTAGGGAAAATAGGATTTTGAATGGGACTGAAATGTGTCCCCCCACAAAGTTACTGTGTGTGTGTGTGTGTGTGTGTGTGTGTGTGTGTGTGTGTGTGTGTGTGTCCACAAAGTTACTGTGTGTGTGTGTGTGTGTGTGTGTGTGTGTGTGTGTGTGTGTGTGTGTGTGTGTGTGTGTGTGTGTGTGTGTGTGTGTGTGTGTGTGTGTGTGTGTGTGAGCGTGCGCTTCTTCCTGACGTCCCTTTTGTTAGCATAGCTAATAAGCTATGATAGAGTTCTTTCTCCGTCTCCTCTATAGAGGGAAACAGCAGCCTTCAGTGTATTTATTAAAAATCAAATTATCTGCGGTGTGGCTTTATGGGAATCTTAACGAGCGTTTGATCACCGCTAAACGGCCTTCAGAAGACAAACAGCTCTGAGAAGTTATAGAGCTCTGAGAAGACATAGAGCTCTGAGAAGACATAGAGCTCTGAGAAGACATAGAGCTCTGAGAAGACATAGAGCTCTGAGAAGAAATAGAGCTCTGAGAAGTTATAGAGCTCTGAGAAGACATAGAGCTCTGAGAAGACAGAGCTCTGAGAAGACATAGAGCTCTGAGAAGTGATAGATGCTTAATATTAAAAGACATACAGCTTCCTTGATAACAACCATAACAAATCGTAACCAGCACCAAGAGTAATAATAAACCACAGGAAGAGTAGCTGCTGCCTTGACAGGAACTAATGGGGATCCATAATAAACCCCAGGAAGAGTAGCTGCTGCCTTGGCAGGAACTAATGGGGATCCATAATAAACCCCAGGAAGAGTATCTGCTGCCTTGGCAGGAACTAATGGGGATCCATAATAAACACCAGGAAGAGTAGCTGCTGCCTTGGCAGGAACTAATGGGGATCCATAATAAACCCCAGGAAGAGTAGCTGCTGCCTTGGCAGGAACTAATGGGGATCCATAATAAACCCCAGGAAGAGTATCTGCTGCCTTGGCAGGAACTAATGGGGATCCATAATAAACACCAGGAAGAGTAGCTGCTGCCTTGGCAGGAACTAATGGGGATCCATAATAAACCCCAGGAAGAGTAGCTGCTGCCTTGGCAGGAACTAATGGGGATCCATAATAAACCCCAGGAAGAGTAGCTGCTGCCTTGGCAGGAACTAATAGGGATCCATAATAAACCCCAGGAAGAGTAGCTGCTGCCTTGGCAGGAACTAATGGGGATCCATAATAAACCCCAGGAAGAGTAGCTGCTGCCTTGGCAGGAACTATTGGGGATCCATAATAAACCCCAGGAAGAGTATCTGCTGCCTTGGCAGGAACTAATGGGGATCCATAATAAACCCCAGGAAGAGTAGCTGCTGCCTTGGCAGGAACTAATGGTGATCCATAATAAACCCCAGGAAGAGTAGCTGCTGCCTTGGCAGGAACTAATGGGGATCCATAATAAACCCCAGGAAGAGTAGCTGCTGCCTTGGTAGGAACTAATGGGGATCCATAATAAACCCCAGGAAGAGTAGCTGCTGCCTTGGCAGGAACTAATGGGGATCCATAATAAACCCCAGGAAGAGTAGCTGCTGCCTTGGCAGGAACTAATGGGGATCCATAATAAACCCCAGGAAGAGTAGCTGCTGCCTTGGCAGGAACTAATGGGGATCCATAATAAACCCCAGGAAGAGTAGCTGCTGCCTTGGCAGGAACTAATGGGGATCCATAATAAACCCCAGGAAGAGTAGCTGCTGCCTTGGCAGGAACTAATGGGGATCCATAATAAA
>NC_138307.1:40827500-40961518 GCF_965601325.2 Salmo salar
TACCTGTGGGTCAGGCTACCTGTGGGTTAGGCTACCTGAGGGTTAGGCTACCTGTGGGTTAGGCTACCTGTGGGTTAGGGTAACAGCAGGTCAGGCTACCTGTGGGTTAGGCTACCTGTGGGTTAGGCTACCTGTGGGTCAGGCTACCTGTGGGTAAGGCTACCTGCGGTTAAGGCTACCTGCGGGTAAGGCTACCTGTGGGTTGGGGTAACAGCAGGTCAGGCTACCTGTGGGTCAGGCTACCTGTGGGTTAGGGTAACAGCAGGTTAGGCTACCTGTAGGTTAGGCTACCTGTAGGTTAGGCTACCAGTGGGTTAGGCTACCTGCGGTTTAGGCTACCTGTAGTTTAGGCTACCTGTGGGTCAGGCTACCTGTGGGTTAGGCTACCTGAGGGTTAGGCTACCTGTAGGTTAGGCTACCTGTGGGTTAAGCTACCTGCGGATTAGGCTACCTGTGGGTTAGGCTACCTGTGGGTTAGGGTATCAGCAGGTCAGGCTACCTGTGGGTCAGGCTACCTGCGGGTTAGGCTACCTGCGGATTAGGCTACCTGTGGGTTAGGCTACCTGTGGGTTAGGCTACCTGTGGGTTAGGCTACCTGTAGGTTAGGCTACCTGTGGGTTAGGCTACCTGTGGGTTAGGCTACCTGCGGGTTAGGCTACCTGAGGGTTAGGCTACCTGTAGATTAGGCTACCTGTGGGTTAGGCTAACTGTGGGTTAGGCTACCTGTAGGTTAGGCTACCTGTGGGTCAGGCTACCTGTGGGTTAGGCTACCTGAGGGTTAGGCTACCTGTGGGTTAGGCTACCTGTGGGTCAGGCTACCTGTGGGTTAGGGTAACAGCAGGTCAGGCTACCTGTGGGTTAGGCTACCTGTGGGTTAGGCTACCTGTGGGTCAGGCTACCTGTGGGTCAGGCTACCTGTGGGTTAGGCTACCTGTGGGTTAGGCTACCTGTAGGTTAGGCTACCTGTGGGTTAGGGTAACAGCAGGTCAGGCTACCTGTGGGTTAGGCTACCTGTGAGTTAGGCTACCTGTGGGTCAGGCTACCTGTGGGTCAGGCTACCTGTGGGTTAGGCTACCTGTGGGTCAGGCTACCTGTGGGTTAGGGTAACAGCAGGTCAGGCTACCTGTGGGTTAGGCTACCTGTGGGTTAGGCTAACCGTGGGTCAGGCTACCTGTGGGTCAGGCTACCTGTGGGTCAGGCTACCTGTGGGTTAGGGTAACAGCAGGTCAGGCTACCTGTGGGTTAGGCTACCTGTGGGTTAGGCTACCTGTGGGTTAGGCTACCCGCGGGTAAGGCTACCTGCGGGTAAGGCTACCTGTGGGTCAGGCTACCTGTGGGTTAGGCTACCTGAGGGTTAGGCTACCTGAGGGTTAGGCTACCTGTGGGTCAGGCTACCTGTGGGTAAGGCTACCTGCGGTTAAGGCTACTTGCGGGTAAGGCTACCTGTGGGTTGGGGTAACAGCAGGTCAGGCTACCTGTGGGTCAGGCTACCTGTGGGTTAGGGTAACAGCAGGTTAGGCTACCTGTAGGTTAGGCTACCTGTAGGTTAGGCTACCTGTGGGTTAGGCTACCTGCGGTTTAGGCTACCTGTAGTTTAGGCTACCTGTAGGTTAGGCTACCTGTGGGTCAGGCTACCTGTGGGTTAGGCTACCTGAGGGTTAGGCTACCTGTAGGTTAGGCTACCTGTGGGTTAAGCTACCTGCGGATTAGGCTACCTGTGGATTAGGCTACCTGTGGGTTAGGGTAACAGCAGGTCAGGCTACCTGTGGGTCAGGCTACCTGCGGATTAGGCTACCTGTGGGTTAGGCTACCTGTGGGTTAGGCTACCTGTAGGTTAGGCTACCTGTGGGTTAGGCTACCTGTAGGTTAGGCTACCTGTAGGTTAGGCTACCTGTGGGTTAGGCTACCTGTGGGTAAGGCTACCTGTGGGTTAGGCTACCTGTGGGTTAGGCTACCTGTAGTTTAGGCTACCTGTAGGTTAGGCTACCTGTAGATTAGGCTACCTGTGGGTCAGGCTACCTGTGGGTTAGGCTACCTGTAGGTTAGGCTACCTGTGGGTTAGGCTACCTGTAGGTTAGGCTACCTGTAGGTTAGGCTACCTGTGGGTAAGGCTACCTGTGGGTTAGGCTACCTGTGGGTTAGGCTACCTGTGGGTTAGGCTACCTGTAGATTAGGCTACCTGTGGGTCAGGCTACCTGTGGGTTAGGCTACCTGTAGGTTAGGCTACCTGTGGGTTAGGCTACCTGCGGGTTAGGCTACCTGCGGGTCAGACTACCTGTGGGTTAGGCTACCTGTCGGTTAGGCTACCTGAGGGTTAGGCTACCTGTGGTTCAGGCTACCTGTGGGTTAGGCTACCTGCGGATAAGGCTACCTGTGGGTTAGGCTACCTGAGGGTTAGGCTACCTGAGGGTTAGGCTACCTGCGGGTTAGGCTACCTGTGGGTCAGGCTACCTGCGGGTAAGGCTACCTGCGGGTAAGGCTACCTGTGGGTTAGGGTAACAGCAGGATAGGCTACCTGTGGGTTAGGCTACCTGTGGGTTAGGCTACCTGTAGGTTAGGCTACCTGTGGGAACAGTAGGTTAGGGTAACAGTAGGTTAGGGTAACAGCAGGTTAGGGTAACAGCAGGTTAGGCTAACAGTAGGCTAGGCTAACAGCAGGTTAGGGTAGCTGCAGGTTAGGCTAACAGCAGGCTAGGCTAACAGCAGGTTAGGGTAGTAGCAGGTTAGGCTAACAGCAGGCTAGGCTAACAGCAGGCTAGGCTAACAGCAGATTAGGGTAACAGTACGTTAGGCTAACAGCAGGCTAGGCTAACAGCAGGCTAGGCTAACAGCAGGTTAGGGTAACAGTAGGTTAGGCTAACAGCAGGCTAGGCTAACAGCAGGCTAGGCTAACAGCAGGTTAGGGAAACAGTAGGTTAGGCTAACAGCAGGTTAGGCTAACAGCAGGCTAGGCTAACAGCAGGTTAGGCTAACAGCAGGCTAGGCTAACAGCAGGTTAGGGTAACAGTACGTTAGGCTAACAGCAGGCTAGGCTAACAGCAGGTTAGGCTAACAGCAGGTTAGGCTAACAGCAGGCTAGGCTACCTGCCTGGCAGGGGATTGGTCATTAACAATACATTCTGTATTTAAACAGTTTTGCTGTTTATGGATTTGTTTGTTTGCTTCTTTCTCTCGTGAATAAACATGAGAGTGGGCGTCGTCAGATGATTCAACACAATAAACAGCCGACCTACTCATCAGACTGGAACACGGACTGTCTACTTCGGGGTTACCATAGCTACATCCAATTACATTCGTCCCTGAGTTTGTGTAAAACTAACCTGGAACTTAATATGTACAACGCCACATATGTAACAATTTACAGCTGATTACAGAGTAAATCAAGACCAATGGGGAGCTACTTTACCGTCTGTGATTTGAGAGTCTGGTTTATTAGAATCAACACGACATCATCCCTAAATCTCACCTGGTCTGGTCAGCATCCCCTCTAACCCTCCCTAAAGACAGCATCCCCTCTAACCCTCCCTAAAGACAGCATCCCCTCTAACCCTCCCTAAAGACAGCATCTCCTCTAACCATAACCCTCGCTAAAGACAGCATCCCATCTAACCCTCCCTAAAGACAGCATCTCCTCTAACCCTCCCTAAAGACAGCATCTCCTCTAACCCTCCCTAAAGACAGCATCTCCTCTAACCCTCCCTAAAGACAGCATCTCCTTTAACCCTCCCTAAAGACAGCATCTCCTCTAACCATAACACTCCCTAAAGACAGCATCTCCTCTAACCCTCCCTAAAGACAGCATCTCCTCTAACCCTCCCTAAAGACAGCATCTCCTCTAACCCTCCCTAAAGACAGCATCTCCTCTAACCCTCCCTAAAGACAGCATCTCCTCTAACCCTCCCTAAAGACAGCATCTCCTCTAACCCTCCCAAAAGACAGCATCTCCTCTAACCCTCCCTAAAGACAGCATCTCCTCTAACCCTCCCTAAAGACAGCATCTCCTCTAACCATAACCCTCCCTAAAGACAGCATCTCCTCTAACCCTCCCTAAAGACAGCATCTCCTCTAACCATAACCCTCCCTAAAGACAGCATCTCCTCTAACCATAACCCTCCCAAAAGACAGCATCTCCTCTAACCCTCCCTAAAGACAGCATCTCCTCTAACCCTCCCTAAAGACAGCATCTCCTCTAACCATAACCCTCCCTAAAGACAGCATCTCCTCTAACCCTCCCTAAAGACAGCATCTCCTCTAACCATAACCCTCCCTAAAGACAGCATCTCCTCTAACCATAACCCTCCCAAAAGACAGCATCTCCTCTAACCCTCCCTAAAGACAGCATCTCCTCTAACCCTCCCAAAAGACAGCATCTCCTCTAACCCTCCCTAAAGACAGCATCTCCTCTAACCCTCCCTAAAGACAGCATCTCCTCTAACCCTCCCTAAAGACAGCATCTCCTCTAACCCTCCCTAAAGACAGCATCTCCTCTAACCCTCCCTAAAGACAGCATCTCCTCTAAAACTCCCTAAAGACAGCATCTCCTCTAACCATAACCCTCCCTAAAGACAGCATCTCCTCTAACCCTCCCTAAAGACAGCATCTCCTCTAACCATAACCCTCCCTAAAGACAGCATCTCCTCTAACCATAACCCTCCCAAAAGACAGCATCTCCTCTAACCCTCCCTAAAGACAGCATCTCCTCTAACCCTCCCTAAAGACAGCATCTCCTCTAACCCTCCCTAAAGACAGCATCTCCTCTAACCCTCCCTAAAGACAGCATCTCCTCTAAAACTCCCTAAAGACAGCATCTCCTCTAACCCTCCCTAAAGACAGCATCTCCTCTAACCCTCCCAAAAGACAGCATCTCCTCTAACCCTCCCTAAAGACAGCATCTCCTCTAACCCTCCCTAAAGACAGCATCTCCTCTAACCATAACCCTCCCTAAAGACAGCATCTCCTCTAACCCTCCCTAAAGACAGCATCTCCTCTAACCATAACCCTCCCTAAAGACAGCATCTCCTCTAACCATAACCCTCCCAAAAGACAGCATCTCCTCTAACCCTCCCTAAAGACAGCATCTCCTCTAACCCTCCCTAAAGACAGCATCTCCTCTAACCCTCCCTAAAGACAGCATCTCCTCTAACCCTCCCTAAAGACAGCATCTCCTCTAACCCTCCCTAAAGACAGCATCAAGGGGTCTGCCAGCTTTTTCCTCAAGATGTGCAGCACTGGTTGAAGTTAATCTACAGGCCTCCAGTACAGCTATGGCAGATTGTTCTGTCAGAAAATGAGATCTGATACTTTGGATGGAAGAAGATCGTAATATATCCCACGTAGTAAATATCCCGTTTTAACTGTAGAGGTAGTAAATATCCCGTTTTAACGGTAGAGGTAGTAAATATCCCGTGTGAAAGGTAGAGGTAGTAAATATCCCGTGTGAAAGGTAGAGGTAGTAAATATCCTGTTTTAACGGTAGAGGTAGTAAATATCCTGTTTTAACGGTAGAGGTAGTAAATATCCCGTTTTAACTGTAGAGGTAGTAAATATCCCGTGTGAAAGGTAGAGGTAGTAAATATCCTGTTTTAACTGTAGAGGTAGTAAATATCCTGTTTTAACGGTAGAGGTAGTAAATATCCTGTTTTAACGGTAGAGGTAGTAAATATCCCGTTTTAACGGTAGAGGTAGTATATATCCGGTGTGAACGGTAGAGGTAGTAAATATCCCGTGTGAAAGGTAGAGGTAGTAAATATCCCGTGTGAAAGGTAGAGGTAGTAAATATCCTGTTTTAACGGTAGAGGTAGTAAATATCCCGTTTTAACGGTAGAGGTAGTAAATATCCCGTTTTAACGGTGAACGGTAGACGTAGTAAATATCCCGTGTGAACGGTAATCGTTATAAATATCCCGTGTGAACGGTAAACGTTATAAACATCCCGTGTGAACGGTAAACGTTATAAACATCCCGTGTGAACGGTAAACGTTATAAATATCCCGTGTGAACGGTAAACGTTATAAACATCCCGTGTGAACGGTAAACGTTATAAACATCCCGTGTGAACGGTAAACGTTATAAACATCCTGTGTGAACGGTAAACGTTATAAACATCCCGAGGGGCTCTTCTATTCATGTGATTATAATTACCGTAACCTCGTGGAGTCATACCGTTATCCAGCCAACTGTTTAGACCAGACAGGAAACGTAAAACAGACAATCACCAATGAAGTTGTGTAAACAGGAAAGAAAATTCTCCAGGCTTGTATTCCCCCTCCTTACCTGACATTTCCTGATGAGGTACATTGACAAGAGTGAAGCCTTTGGCGGCGAAAGCTTGTCTAACATCACTGCACGTTTTCGCTTTGACATCTCCTCCACATGACAGGGACAACACCGATAAAGTGCAACACACCACTCGTACTCTCCACATCGCAAGTCGTCGGTAATAAATCCTCGCTAAAGTGAAATAAATCCGTTATATAGACGAGCCCGAACGGCTGGTCAATCCGTGCGTGTGAAACCAGGTTCTGCAATGCTCCCTCCTTCCGTCCGTGATTTTTACTTTCTCCGGCTCGCTGCAGAATGTCAAAATGTTTATCACCCCCGAAAATCACAATGAACTTATTATTTCAATCCGTTCATAGCTCATAGCAGAATCTCTCTCTCTCGTCCTGTCCTCTCTCTCTCTCTGAACAGGATTCCGCCTTGAGTAAAAACAGCCCGCAACATGAAGTAACACCTTGAGCTCTCTGTTAATATAACTTGTGCCCTAGACCCCCTTACTAGATACAGCGCCTCTGTGTTTCTGTCAACGGAGGAAAGTAGAAATCCAGAGATAATACACACACACACACACACGGCTCACAGCCCAGTCACCGCTCCACTGCACCCGGCAAAACACGGAGTGGAATAAGGCAGACCGCCTCATACCAAGCATCTAGAGGAGCAAATATGGGGTTTTCTAAAGGCTAGGGGCGCAAATATGGGGTTTTCTCAAGGCTAGGGGCGCAAATATGGGGTTTTCTCAAGGCTAGGGGCGCAAATATGGGGTTTTCTAAAGGCTAGGGGCGCAAATATGGGGTTTTCTAAAGGCTAGAGTCGCAAATATGGGGTTTTCTATAGGCTAGGGGCGCAAATATGGGGTTTTCTCAAGGCTAGAGGCGCAAATATGGGGTTTTCTAAAGGCTAGAGGCGCAAATATGGGGTTTTCTCAAGGCTAGGGGCGCAAATATGGGGTTTTCTCAAGGCTAGGGGCGCAAATATGGGGTTTTCTAAAGGCTAGAGGCGCAAATATGGGGTTTTCTATAGGCTAGGGGCGCAAATATGGGGTTTTCTCAAGGCTAGAGGCGCAAATATGGGGTTTTCTAAAGGCTAGGGGCGCAAATATGGGGTTTTCTCAAGGCTAGGGGCGCAAATATGGGGTTTTCTCAAGGCTAGAGGCGCAAATATGGGGTTTTCTATAGGCTAGGGGCGCAAATATGGGGTTTTCTAAAGGCTAGGGGCGCAAATATGGGGTTTTCTCAAGGCTAGAGGTGCAAATATGGGGTTTTCTCAAGGCTAGGGGTGCAAATATGGGGTTTTCTAAAGGCTAGAGGCGCAAATATGGGGTTTTCTCAAGGCTAGGGGCGCAAATATGGGGTTTTCTCAAGGCTAGGGGCGCAAATATGGGGTTTTCTAAAGGCTAGAGGCGCAAATATGGGGTTTTCTCAAGGCTAGGGGCGCAAATATGGGGTTTTCTCAAGGCTAGGGGCAGAAATATGGGGTTTTCTCAAGGCTAGGGGCGCAAATATGGGGTTTTCTAAAGGCTAGAGGCGCAAATATGGGGTTTTCTAAAGGCTAGGGGCGCAAATATGGGGTTTTCTCAAGGCTAGGGGCGCAAATATGGGGTTTTCTAAAGGCTAGGGGCGCAAATATGGGGTTTTCTCAAGGCTAGAGGTGCAAATATGGGGTTTTCTCAAGGCTAGGGGCGCAAATATGGGGTTTTCTAAAGGCTAGAGGCGCAAATATGGGGTTTTCTCAAGGCTAGGGGCGCAAATATGGGGTTTTCTCAAGGCTAGGGGCAGAAATATGGGGTTTTCTCAAGGCTAGAGGTGCAAATATGGGGTTTTCTCAAGGCTAGGGGCGCAAATATGGGGTTTTCTCAAGGCTAGAGGCGCAAATATGGGGTTTTCTCAAGGCTAGGGGCGCAAATATGGGGTTTTCTCAAGGCTAGGGGCGCAAATATAGGGTTTTCTAAAGGCTAGAGGCGCAAATATGGGGTTTTCTCAAGGCTAGGGGCAGAAATATGGGGTTTTCTCAAGGCTAGAGGCGCAAATATGGGGTTTTCTCAAGGCTAGGGGCGCAAATATGGGGTTTTCTAAAGGCTAGGGGCACAAATATGGGGTTTTCTCAAGGCTAGAGGCGCAAATATGGGGTTTTCTCAAGGCTAGAGGCGCAAATATGGGGTTTTCTCAAGGCTAGGGCCGCAAATATGGGGTTTTCTCAAGGCTAAGGGCGCAAACATGTGGTTTTCTCAAGGCTAGAGGTGCAAATATGGGGTTTTCTCAAGGCTAGGGGCAGAAATATGGGGTTTTCTCAAGGCTAGAGGCGCAAACACAGGGTGGCAGCGTAGCCTAGTGGTTAGAGCGTTGGACCGAAAGGTTGCAAGATCCAGAGCTGGTCATGGGTGCCCCTCAGCCACGCCCAAGGTCCTAAACGATATCATAACCGCCATCGATAAGAGACATTACTGTGCAGCCGTATTCATCGACCTGGCCAAGGCTTTCGACTGGTTATTAAATGAATAAATAGATTAATCCGTTCTCCGTTTAATTTATTTATTCACTGGTAAATAGTAATGTGCTCTAAACCGCTCTGATGACAAACTACCAGACTACTATGACTACTACTAGAGGCTATTCTGGATAGTGCAGGTACTGCTGTGTAGTTCCAGTCCCCTAGAGAGAGGAGACTATTCTGGATAGGGCAGGTACTGCTGTGTAGTTCCAGTCCCCTAGAGAGAGGAGGCTATTCTGGATAGGGCAGGTACTGCTGTGTAGTTCCAGTCCCCTAGAGAGAGAGGAGGCTATTCTGGATAGGGCAGGTACTGCTGCGTAGTTCCAGTCCCCTAGAGAGAGGAGGCTATTCTGGATAGGGCAGGTACTGCTGTGTAGTTCCAGTCCCCTAGAGAGAGGAGGCTATTCTGGATAGGGCAGGTACTGCTGTGTAGTTCCAGTCCCCTAGAGAGAGGAGGCTATTCTGGATAGGGCAGGTACTGCTGTGTAGTTCCAGTCCCCTAGAGAGAGAGGAGGCTATTCTGGATAGGGCAGGTACTGCTGTGTAGTTCCAGTCCCCTAGAGAGAGTAGACTATTCTGGATAGGGCAGGTACTGCTGTGTAGTTCCAGTCCCCTAGAGAGAGAGGAGGCTATTCTGGATAGGGCAGGTACTGCTGTGTAGTTCCAGTCCCCTAGAGAGAGGAGGCTATTCTGGATAGGGCAGGTACTGCTGTGTAGTTCCAGTCCCCTAGAGAGAGGAGGCTATTCTGGATAGGGCAGGTACTGCTGTGTAGTTCCAGTCCCCTAGAGAGAGGAGGCTATTCTGGATAGGGCAGGTACTGCTGTGTAGTTCCAGTCCCCTAGAGAGAGGAGGCTATTCTGGATAGGGCAGGTACTGCTGTGTAGTTCCAGTCCCCTAGAGAGAGAGGAGGCTATTCTGGATAGGGCAGGTACTGCTGTGTAGTTCCAGTCCCCTAGAGAGAGGAGGCTATTCTGGATAGGGCAGGTACTGCTGTGTAGTTCCAGTCCCCTAGAGAGAGGAGGCTATTCTGGATAGGGCAGGTACTGCTGTGTAGTTCCAGTCCCCTAGAGAGAGAGGAGGCTATTCTGGATAGGGCAGGTACTGCTGTGTAGTTCCAGTCCCCTAGAGAGAGAGGAGGCTATTCTGGATAGGGCAGGTACTGCTGTGTAGTTCCAGTCCCCTAGAGAGAGGAGGCTATTCTGGATAGGGCAGGTACTGCTGTGTAGTTCCAGTCCCCTAGAGAGAGAGGAGGCTATTCTGGATAGGGCAGGTACTGCTGTGTAGTTCCAGTCCCCTAGAGAGAGGAGGCTATTCTGGATAGGGCAGGTACTGCTGTGTAGTTCCAGTCCCCTAGAGAGAGGAGGCTATTCTGGATAGGGCAGGTACTGCTGTGTAGTTCCAGTCCCCTAGAGAGAGGAGGCTATTCTGGATAGGGCAGGTACTGCTGTGTAGTTCCAGTCCCCTAGAGAGAGGAGGCTATTCTGGATAGGGCAGGTACTGCTGTGTAGTTCCAGTCCCCTAGAGAGAGAGGAGGCTATTCTGGATAGGGCAGGTACTGCTGTGTAGTTCCAGTCCCCTAGAGAGAGAGGAGGCTATTCTGGATAGGGCAGGTACTGCTGCGTAGTTCCAGTCCCCTAGAGAGAGGAGGCTATTCTGGATAGTGCAGGTACTGCTGTGTAGTTCCAGTCCCCTAGAGAGAGGAGGCTATTCTGGATAGGGCAGGTACTGCTGTGTAGTTCCAGTCCCCTAGAGAGAGGAGGCTATTCTGGATAGGGCAGGTACTGCTGTGTAGTTCCAGTCCCCTAGAGAGAGGAGGCTATTCTGGATAGGGCAGGTACTGCTGTGTAGTTCCAGTCCCCTAGAGAGAGGAGGCTATTCTGGATAGGGCAGGTACTGCTGTGTAGTTCCAGTCCCCTAGAGAGAGGAGGCTATTCTGGATAGGGCAGGTACTGCTGTGTAGTTCCAGTCCCCTAGAGAGAGAGGAGGCTATTCTGGATAGGGCAGGTACTGCTGTGTAGTTCCAGTCCCCTAGAGAGAGGAGGCTATTCTGGATAGGGCAGGTACTGCTGTGTAGTTCCAGTCCCCTAGAGAGAGAGGAGGCTATTCTGGATAGGGCAGGTACTGCTGTGTAGTTCCAGTCCCCTAGAGAGAGGAGGCTATTCTGGATAGGGCAGGTACTGCTGTGTAGTTCCAGTCCCCTAGAGAGAGGAGGCTATTCTGGATAGGGCAGGTACTGCTGTGTAGTTCCAGTCCCCTAGAGAGAGAGGAGGCTATTCTGGATAGGGCAGGTACTGCTGTGTAGTTCCAGTCCCCTAGAGAGAGTAGACTATTCTGGATAGGGCAGGTACTGCTGTGTAGTTCCAGTCCCCTAGAGAGAGAGGAGGCTATTCTGGATAGGGCAGGTACTGCTGTGTAGTTCCAGTCCCCTAGAGAGAGGAGGCTATTCTGGATAGGGCAGGTACTGCTGTGTAGTTCCAGTCCCCTAGAGAGAGGAGGCTATTCTGGATAGGGCAGGTACTGCTGCGTAGTTCCAGTCCCCTAGAGAGAGGAGGCTATTCTGGATAGGGCAGGTACTGCTGTGTAGTTCCAGTCCCCTAGAGAGAGTAGACTATTCTGGATAGGGCAGGTACTGCTGCGTAGTTCCAGTCCCCTAGAGAGAGGAGGCTATTCTGGATAGGGCAGGTACTGCTGTGTAGTTCCAGTCCCCTAGAGAGAGGAGGCTATTCTGGATAGGGCAGGTACTGCTATGCAGTTCCAGTCCCCTAGAGAGAGGAGGCTATTCTGGATAGGGCAGGTACTGCTGTGTAGTTCCAGTCCCCTAGAGAGAGGAGGCTATTCTGGATAGGGCAGGTACTGCTGTGTAGTTCCAGTCCCCTAGAGAGAGGAGGCTATTCTGGATAGGGCAGGTACTGCTGTGTAGTTCCAGTCCCCTAGAGAGAGGAGGCTATTCTGGATAGGGCAGGTACTGCTGTGTAGTTCCAGTCCCCTAGAGAGAGTAGACTATTCTGGATAGGGCAGGTACTGCTGTGTAGTTCCAGTCCCCTAGAGAGAGGAGGCTATTCTGGATAGGGCAGGTACTGCTGTGTAGTTCCAGTCCCCTAGAGAGAGGAGGCTATTCTGGATAGGGCAGGTACTGCTGTGTAGTTCCAGTCCCCTAGAGAGAGAGGAGGCTATTCTGGATAGGGCAGGTACTGCTGTGTAGTTCCAGTCCCCTAGAGAGAGGAGGCTATTCTGGATAGGGCAGGTACTGCTGTGTAGTTCCAGTCCCCTAGAGAGAGGAGGCTATTCTGGATAGGGCAGGTACTGCTGTGTAGTTCCAGTCCCCTAGAGAGAGGAGGCTATTCTGGATAGGGCAGGTACTGCTGTGTAGTTCCAGTCCCCTAGAGAGAGGAGGCTATTCTGGATAGGGCAGGTACTGCTGTGTAGTTCCAGTCCCCTAGAGAGAGGAGGCTATTCTGGATAGGGCAGGTACTGCTGTGTAGTTCCAGTCCCCTAGAGAGAGAGGAGGCTATTCTGGATAGGGCAGGTACTGCTGTGTAGTTCCAGTCCCCTAGAGAGAGGAGGCTATTCTGGATGTTTCTTGTGAGGTTTTCCGTCTTCAGATACAGAGATCTGTGAAAGCCAGTCTACATATGAAAGAGGTCCCAATCAAGAGCAGTGGTTCTCAATCCTGGTCCTGGGGTCTCAAAGAGGGGCATTGTATTTACTTTGCCACCATGGCCTTTTGCCTTTACCTCCCTTATCTCACCTCATTTGCTCACATTGTATATAGACTTATTTTTCTACTGTATTATTGACTGTATGTGTTGTTTTACTCCATGTGTAACTCTGTGTTGTTGTATGTTGTCGAACTGCTTTGCTTTATCTTGGCCAGGTCGCAGTTGTAAATGAGAACTTGTTCTCAACTAGCCTACCTGGTTAAATAAAGGACTTGTTCTCAACTAGCCTACCTGGTTAAATAAAGGACTTGTTCTCAACTAGCCTACCTGGTTAAATAAAGGACTTGTTGTCAACTAGCCTACCTGGTTAAATAAAGGACTTGTTCTCAACTAGCCTACCTGGTTAAATAAAGGACTTGTTCTCAACTAGCCTACCCTGGTTAAATAAAGGACTTGTTCTCAACTAGCCTACCTGGTTAAATAAAGGACTTGTTCTCAACTAGCCTACCTGGTTAGCCAGCTAGCCGGCTAATGTTAGCTAGTCAGCTAGCCGGCTAATGTTAGCTAGTCAGCTAGCCGGCTAATGTTAGCTAGCCAGCTAGCTTGCTAAATCGCGATTTTCGTAAATGAACTTTATGATAAAAAAAAATGCATAATCGTTTGTCTCTACATTAACTAACATATTCCTGTCAACTGTAACATTTTTTGAATGATTCGTTATGATGTTATAATCACGTACATTTGCTTCCATCCGAGTATTTTTGTCAGCCATCTTTACTGAAGACAGTCAGCCATCTTTACTGAAGACAGTCTGCCATCTTTACTGAAGACAGTCAGCCATCTTTACTGAAGACAGTCTGCCATCTTTACTGAAGACAGTCAGCCATCTTTACTGAAGACAGTCAGCCATCTTTACTGAAGACAGTCTTTATCTTTACTGAAGACAGTCTTTATCTTTACTGAAGACAGTCTTTATCTTTACTGAAGACAGTCAGCCATCTTTATTGAAGACAGTCAGCCATCTTTATTGAAGACAGTCTCCATCTTTACTGAAGACAGTCTCCATCTTTACTGAAGACAGTCAGCCATCTTTACTGAAGACAGTCTGCCATCTTTACTGAAGACAGTCAGCCATCTTTACTGAAGACAGTCTGCCATCTTTACTGAAGACAGTCAGCCATCTTTACTGAAGACAGTCAGCCATCTTTACTGAAGACAGTCTTTATCTTTACTGAAGACAGTCTTTATCTTTACTGAAGACAGTCTTTATCTTTACTGAAGACAGTCAGCCATCTTTATTGAAGACAGTCAGCCATCTTTATTGAAGACAGTCTCCATCTTTACTGAAGACAGTCTCCATCTTTACTGAAGACAGTCTCCATCTTTACTGAAGACAGTCTCCATCTTTACTGAAGACAGTCTCCATCTTTACTGAAGACAGTCAGCCATCTTTACTGAAAACAGTCAGCCATCTTTACTGAAGACAGTCTCCATCTTTACTGAAGACAGTCTCCATCTTTACAGAAGACAGTCAGCCATCTTTACTGAAGACAGTCTCCATCTTTGCTGAAGACAGTCTCCATCTTTACTGAAGACAGTCAGCCATCTTTACTGAAGACAGTCAGCCATCTTTACTGAAGACAGTCTCCATCTTTACTGAAGACAGTCAGCCATCTTTACTAAAGACAGTAAGCCATCTTTACTGAAGACAGTCAGCCATCTTTACTGAAGACAGTCAGCCATCTTTACTGAAGACAGTCAGCCATCTTTACTGAAGACAGTCAGCCATCTTTACCGAAGACAGTCTTTATCTTTACTGAAGACAGTCTTTATCTTTACTGAAGACAGTCAGCCATCTTTATTGAAGACAGTCAGCCATCTTTATTGAAGACAGTCTCCATCTTTACTGAAGACAGTCTCCATCTTTACTGAAGACAGTCTCCATCTTTACTGAAGACAGTCTCCATCTTTACTGAAGACAGTCTCCATCTTTACTGAAGACAGTCAGCCATCTTTACTGAAAACAGTCAGCCATCTTTACTGAAGACAGTCTCCATCTTTACTGAAGACAGTCTCCATCTTTACAGAAGACAGTCAGCCATCTTTACTGAAGACAGTCTCCATCTTTACTGAAGACAGTCAGCCATCTTTACTGAAGACAGTCAGCCATCTTTACTGAAGACAGTCTCCATCTTTACTGAAGACAGTCTCCATCTTTACTGAAGACAGTCAGCCATCTTTACTGAAGACAGTAAGCCATCTTTACTGAAGACAGTCAGCCATCTTTACTGAAGACAGTCAGCCATCTTTACTGAAGACAGTCTCCATCTTTACTGAAGACAGTCAGCCATCTTTACTGAAGACAGTCTCCATCTTTACTGAAGACAGTCAGCCATCTTTACTGAAGACAGTCAGCCATCTTTACTGAAGACAGTCAGCTATCTTTACTGAAGACAGTCAGCCATCTTTACTGAAGACAGTCTCCATCTTTACTGAAGACAGTCAGCCATCTTTACTGAAGACAGTCAGCCATCTTTACTGAAGACAGTCTCCATCTTTACTGAAGACAGTCTCCATCTTTACTGAAGACAGTCAGCCATCTTTACTGAAGACAGTCTCCATCTTTACTGAAGACAGTCTTTATCTTTACTGAAGACAGTCAGCCATCTTTACTGAAGACAGTCAGCCATCTTTACTGAAGACAGTCTCCATCTTTACTGAAGACAGTCAGCCATCTTTACTGAAGAGAGTCAGCCATCTTTACTGAAGAGAGTCAGCCATCTTTACTGAAGACAGTCTCCATCTTTACTGAAGACAGTCTCCATCTTTACTGAAGACAGTCAGCCATCTTTACTGAAGACAGTCAGCCATCTTTACTGAAGACAGTCTCCGGCGTTGAGTCGCATAGTTTCAAATTTGTGATGGGAACCACTCGATGTGATTGGTCATGGCCCAGCGGTCGCCAGCGGGTGATTTGCATAAAGTCGGGAAGTGCTGAACTTTTTCACCGCCTCCCACGCCAAGTTCACGCAACCCAACGGTCCCCCCACCCGCTCTGCTCCTCAGCGCTTTCCTTCCATTGGAAATGAATGGGAAGCGGTGTTTTACGGCACGGCCAGCAGCGCAGACGGACCTGGACAATGATCGTTTGGATACGTCCGTACAGTATCTGTTGTTCGCGTGGAGAGGAGCCTAATCTCAACCCGACACAGCCAGTAGAGGACTGGCCACCCCTCAGAGCCTGGTTCCTCTGGTCTACCCAGTACAGCCAGTAGAGGACTGGCCACCCCTCAGAGCCTGGTTCCTCTCTACCCAGTACAGCCAGTAGAGGACTGGCCACCCCTCAGAGCCTGGTTCCTCTCTACCCAGTACAGCCAGTAGAGGACTGGTCACCCCTCAGAGCCTGGTTCCTCTGGTCTACCCAGTACAGCCAGTAGAGGACTGGTCACCCCTCAGAGCCTGGTTCCTCTGGTCTACCCAGTACAGCCAGTAGAGGACTGGCCACCCCTCAGAGCCTGGTTCCTCTGGTCTACCCAGTACAGCCAGTAGAGGACTGGTCACCCCTCATAGCCTGGTTCCTCTCTACCCAGTACAGCCAGTAGAGGACTGGTCACCCCTCAGAGCCTGGTTCCTCTCTACCCAGTACAGCCAGTAGAGGACTGGCCACCCCTCATAGCCTGGTTCCTCTCTACCCAGTACAGCCAGTAGAGGACTGGTCACCCCTCAGAGCCTGGTTCCTCTCTACCCAGTACAGCCAGAAGAGGACTGGTCACCCCTCATAGCCTGGTTCCTCTCTACCCAGTACAGCCAGAAGAGGACTGGCCACCCCTCATAGCCTGGTTCCTCTGGTCTACCCAGTACAGCCAGTAGAGGACTGGTCACCCCTCAGAGCCTGCTTCCTCTGGTCTACCCAGTACAGCCAGTAGAGGACTGGTCACCCCTCAGAGCCTGGTTCCTCTCTACCCAGTACAGCCAGTAGAGGACAGGTCACCCCTCAGAGCCTGGTTCCTCTCTACCCAGTACAGCCAGTAGAGGACTGGCCACCCCTCAGAGCCTGGTTCCTCTCTACCCAGTACAGCCAGAAGAGGACTGGTCACCCCTCATAGCCTGGTTCCTCTCTACCCAGTACAGCCAGAAGAGGACTGGCCACCCCTCACAGCCTGGTTCCTCTGGTCTACCCAGTACAGCCAGTAGAGGACTGGTCACCCCTCAGAGCCTGGTTCCTCTGGTCTACCCAGTACAGCCAGTAGAGGACTGGTCACCCCTCAGAGCCTGGTTCCTCTCTACCCAGTACAGCCAGTAGAGGACTGGTCACCCCTCAGAGCCTGGTTCCTCTGGTCTACCCAGTACAGCCAGTAGAGGACTGGTCACCCCTCAGAGCCTGGTTCCTCTGGTCTACCCAGTACAGCCAGTAGAGGACTGGTCACCCCTCAGAGCCTGGTTCCTCTCTACCCAGTACAGCCAGTAGAGGACTGGCCACCCCTCATAGCCTGGTTCCTCTCTACCCAGTACAGCCAGTAGAGGACTGGTCACCACCTCAGAGCCTGGTTCCTCTCTACCCAGTACAGCCAGTAGAGGACTGGTCACCCCTCAGAGCCTGGTTCCTCTCTACCCAGTACAGCCAGTAGAGGACTGGTCACCCCTCAGAGCCTGGTTCCTCTGGTCTACCCAGTACAGCCAGTAGAGGACTGGCCACCCCTCATAGCCTGGTTCCTCTGGTCTACCCAGTACAGCCAGTAGAGGACTGGCCACCCCTCAGAGCCTGGTTCCTCTCTACCCAGTACAGCCAGTAGAGGACTGGTCACCCCTCAGAGCCTGGTTCCTCTCTACCCAGTACAGCCAGTAGAGGACTGGTCACCCCTCAGAGCCTGGTTCCTCTGGTCTACCCAGTACAGCCAGTAGAGGACTGGTCACCCCTCAGAGCCTGGTTCCTCTGGTCTACCCAGTACAGCCAGTAGAGGACTGGTCACCCCTCAGAGCCTGGTTCCTCTGGTCTACCCAGTACAGCCAGTAGAGGACTGGTCACCCCTCAGAGCCTGGTTCCTCTCTACCCAGTACAGCCAGAAGAGGACTGGCCACCCCTCAGAGCCTGGTTCCTCTCTACCCAGTACAGCCAGTAGAGGACTGGTCACCCCTCAGAGCCTGGTTCCTCTCTACCCAGTACAGCCAGTATAGGACTGGTCACCCCTCAGAGCCTGGTTCCTCTCTACCCAGTACAGCCAGTAGAGGACTGGCCACCCCTCATAGCCTGGTTCCTCTGGTCTACCCAGTACAGCCAGTAGAGGACAGGTCACCCCTCAGAGCCTGGTTCCTCTCTACCCAGTACAGCCAGTAGAGGACTGGCCACCCCTCAGAGCCCGGTTCCTCTCTACCCAGTACAGCCAGTAGAGGACTGGTCACCCCTCAGAGCCTGGTTCCTCTGGTCTACCCAGTACAGCCAGTAGAGGACTGGCCACCCCTCAGAGCCTGGTTCCTCTCTACCCAGTACAGCCAGTAGAGGACTGGTCACCCCTCAGAGCCTGGTTCCTCTGGTCTACCCAGTACAGCCAGTAGAGGACTGGCCACCCCTCAGAGCCTGGTTCCTCTCTACCCAGTACAGCCAGTAGAGGACTGGCCACCCCTCAGAGCCTGGTTCCTCTGGTCTACCCAGTACAGCCAGTAGAGGACTGGTCACCCCTCAGAGCCTGGTTCCTCTCTACCCAGTACAGCCAGTAGAGGACTGGCCACCCCTCATAGCCTGGTTCCTCTCTACCCAGTACAGCCAGTAGAGGACTGGCCACTCCTCAGAGCCTGGTTCCTCTCTAGGTTTCTTCCTAGGTTCTGGCCTTTCTAGGAAGTTTTTCCTAGGGAGTTTTTCCTAGCCACCGTGCTTCTACACCTGCATTGCTTGCTGTTTGGGGGGTTTTAGGCTGGGTTTCTGTACAGCACTTTGAGACATCGGCTGATGTAAAAAAAGGGCTTTATAAATAAATTGGATTAATAGTAAATATCCTATTAGTATGCTTTCGCAAGTCACCACCATTTCGGTTTAACAAAGCCCGCAGGTTTTTATCAATATTTTATTAAATATAAACACTTTTAATATTTGAATAAGAATGCATGATGGGTAAAGTATATTTCCATATTTTCTTGTAACAAATGGGATTCATTTTAGCCTGACAGCCTCTACAGCTACAGCATGGCTGTTAAAATGTGATTAACATTGTCTCCATATTTGTAATGTCTTTGATTTAAAAAACAACATAATGTTTATCAGTAATAATATTAGACTTTAACAAAAATGCAGCATTTACCCCAAAGCTGCTCCATGATTGTCCTTCTTCTAGTAACATGCAGATCCTGGTAGCCTGGGATTAGGAGTGGAGCCTGGGACGTCAACCTGTCCCAGACCTGCTGTCCCTGACCTGCTGTCCCAGACCTGCTGTCCCTGACCTGCTGTCCCTGACCTGCTGTCCCTGACCTGCTGTCCCAGACTTGCTGTCCCAGACCTGCTGTCCCAGACCTGCTGTCCCAGACCTGCTGTCCCAGACCTGCTGTCCCTGACCTGCTGTCCCAGACCTGCTGTCCCAGACCTGCTGTCCCTGACCTGCTGTCCCAGACCTGCTGTCCCTGACCTGCTGTCCCTGACCTGCTGTCCCAGACCTGCTGTCCCTGACCTGCTGTCCCAGACCTGCTGTCCCAGACCTGCTGTCCCTGACCTGCTGTCCCTGACCTGCTGTCCCAGACCTGCTGTCCCAGACCTGCTGTCCCTGACCTGCTGTCCCTGACCTGCTGTCCCAGACCTGCTGTCCCTGACCTGCTGTCCCTGACCTGCTGTCCCTGACCTGCTGTCCCTGACCTGCTGTCCCTGACCTGCTTTCCCAGACCTGCTGTCCCTGACCTGCTGTCCCAGACCTGCTGTCCCTGACTGCTGTCCCAGACCTGCTGTCCCAGACCTGCTGTCCCTGACCTGCTGTCCCTGACCTGCTGTCCCTGACTGCTGTCCCAAACCTGCTGGAACCCTGACCTGTTTACCGGACGTGCTACCAGTCCCAGACCTACTGTCCCAGACCTGCTGTCCCAGACCTGCTGTCCCAGACTTGCTGTCCCAGACTTGCTGTCCCAGACTTGCTGTCCCAGACCTGCTGTCCCAGACCTACTGTCCCAGACTTGCTGTCCCAGACCTGCTGTCCCAGACCTGCTGTCCCAGACCTGCTGTCCCAGACCTGCTGTCCCAGACTTGCTGTCCCAGACTTGCTGTCCCAGACCTGCTGTCCCAGACTTGCTGTCCCAGACCTGCTGTCCCAGACTTGCTGTCCCAGACTTGCTGTCCCAGACCTACTGTCCCAGACCTGCTGTCCCAGATCTGCTGTCCCAGACTTGCTGTCTCAGACTTGCTGTCCCAGACCTGCTGTCCCAGACTTGCTGTCCCAGACCTGCTGTCCCAGACCTGCTGTCCCAGACTTGCTGTCCCAGACCTGCTGTCCCAGACCTGCTGTCCCAGACCTGCTGTCCCAGACTTGCTGTCCCAGACCGCAACAAAGACTAGAGAGGAGTTCAACTTCTGCACTGCACAGGACACCACTCGTCCACTCCTCCACCCCTCCTCTCCTCCTCCTCTCCTCAACCACTCCTCCTCCACTCCTCCTCTCCTCCTCCTCTCCTCCTCCACCCCTCCTCTCCTCCACCACTCCTCCTCCACTCCTCCTCCCCTCCTCCTCTCCTCCTCCTCTCCTCCTCCTCCACCCCTCCTCTCCTCCTCCACTCCTCCTCCACCCCTCCACTCCTCCACTCCTCCACCCCTCCTCTCCTCCTCCACTCCTCCTCCACCCCTCCACTCCTCCACTCCTCCACCCCTCCTCTCCTCCTCCACTACTCCACTCCTCTCCTCCTCCACTCCTACTCTCTGCTTCCACTCCACCTCCACTCCTCCGCCCCTCCTCTCCTCCTCCTCTCCTCCTCCACTCCACCACTCCTCCTCTCCTCCTCCACCCCTCCTCTCCTCCTCCACTCCTCCTCCACTCCTCCACCCCTCCACTCCTCCACTCCTCCACCCCTCCTCTCCTCCTCCACTACTCCACTCCTCCACTCCTCCACCCCTCCTCTCCTCCTCCACTCCTCTCCTCCTCCTCTCCTCCTCTCCTCCTCCACTCCTCCACCCCTCCTCTCCTCCTCCTCCACTCCACCACTCCTCCTCTCCTCCTCACCTCCTACACCCCTCCTCTCCTCCTCCACTCCACCACCACTCCACCACTCCTCCTCCTCTCCTCCTCCACTCCACCACCACTCCACCACTCCTCCTCCACTCCTCCTCCCCTCCTCTCCTCCTCCACTCCTCCTCCACTCCTCTCCTCCTCCACTCCACCAGTCCTCCTCCACTACTCCACTCCTCTCCTCCTCCACTCCTCCTCCACTCCTCCACCCCTCCTCTCCTCCTCCACTCCTCCTCCACTCCTCCACCCCTCCACTCCTCCACTCCTCCACCCCTCCTCTCCTCCTCCACTACTCCACTCCTCTCCTCCTCCACTCCTCCACTCCTCCTCCACTCCTCCACCCCTCCTCTCCTCCTCCTCTCCTCCTCCACTCCACCACTCCTCCTCTCCTCCTCTACCCCTCCTCTCCTCCTCCACTCCTCCTCCACTCCTCCACCCCTCCACTCCTCCACTCCTCCACCCCTCCTCTCCTCCTCCACTACTCCACTCCTCCACTCCTCCACCCCTCCCTCTCCTCCTACACTCCTCTCCTCCTCCTCTCCTCCTCTCCTCCTCCACTCCTCCACCCCTCCTCTCCTCCTCCTCCACTCCACCACTCCTCCTCTCCTCCTCACCTCCTACACCCCCTCCTCTCCTCCTCCACTCCACCACCACTCCACCACTCCTCCTCCTCTCCTCCTCCACTCCACCACCACTCCACCACTCCTCCTCCACTCCTCCTCCCCCCCTCCTCTCCTCCTCCACTCCTCCTCCACTCCTCTCCTCCTCCACTCCACCAGTCCTCCTCCACTACTCCACTCCTCTCCTCCTCCACTCCTCCTCCACTCCTCCACCCCTCCTCTCCTCCTCCACTCCACCACCACTCCACCACCACTCCACCACTCCTCCTCCACTCCTCCTCCCCTCCTCTCCTCCTCCACTCCTCCTCCCCTCCTCTCCTCCTCCACTCCTCCTCCACTCCTCTCCTCCTCCACTCCTCCACTCCTCCTCCCCTCCTCTCCTCCTCCTCCTCCCCTCCTCTCCTCCTCCACTCCTCCTCCCCTCCTCTCCTCCTCCACTCCTCCTCCACTCCTCTCCTCCTCCACTACTCCACTCCTCTCCTCCTCCACTCCTCCTCTCCTCCTCCACTCCTCTCGTCCTCCACTACTCCACTCCTCTCCTCCTCCACTCCTCCTCTCCTCCACCACTCCACCTCTCCTCCTCCTCTCCTCCTCTCCTCCTCCACTCCTCCACTCCTCCTCCCCTCCTCTCCTCCTCCTCCTCCCCTCCTCTCCTCCTCCACTCCTCCTCCCCTCCTCTCCTCCTCCACTCCTCCTCCACTCCTCTCCTCCTCCACTACTCCACTCCTCTCCTCCTCCACTCCTCCTCTCCTCCTCCACTCCTCTCGTCCTCCACTACTCCACTCCTCTCCTCCTCCACTCCTCCTCTCCTCCACCACTCCACCTCTCCTCCTCCTCCTCCTCCTCTCCTCCCTCCACTCCTCCACTCCTTCCCTCCCTCCTCCTCCTCCTCCGCTCCTCCATCCTCCTCTCCTCCTCCACTCACTCCCCTCCTCTCCTCCACTCCCTCCTCTCCTCCTCCACTCCTCTCCGTCCTCCACCACTCCACTCTCCCTCCTCCTTCTCCACTCCTCCTCTCCTACTCCACTCCACCTCTCCTCCTCCTCTCCTCCTCTCCCTCCTCCAACACTCCCTCCACTCCTCCTCCTCCTCCTCCCCTCCTCTCCTCCTCCACCACTCTCCTCCTCCACTCCTCCTCCTCCACTCCTCTCCTCTCCTCTCCTCCTCCCTCCTCCTCCACCACTCCTCCTCCACTCCCCCTCCCCTCCAACTCTCCCTCCCTCCTCCTCCATCCTCCTCCTCCTCCTCCACTCTCCTCTCCCTCCTCTCTCCTCCTCTCCCCCTCCACCACTCCAACTCCACTCCTCCTCCTCCACTCCTTCCTCCTCCTCTCCTCCTCCCCTCCTCCACCACTCCTCCTCCACCCCTCCTCCTCCCCTCCAACTCTCCTCTCCCCTCTCCTCCTCCTCTCCTCCTCCACTCCCTCCTCTCCTCCTCCCTCCTCCTCCACTAGAGAGGAGTTCAAACATCTGGAGACCTCTAAAGCTACAAAGGATGTTATTATTTTAAGCAGTCTACAGATGTTGACCAGGGTTGTGGGTTCGATTCCCACGGGGGACCAGTACGGAGAGAAAAAAATGTATGAAATGTACGCATTCACTGGGGGTTTAATATGAGAGGAGAGGGACTGGGCTGAATATGAGAGAGGAGAGGGACTGGGGTTGAATATGAGAGGAGAGGGACTGGGGGTTGAATATGAGAGGAGAGGGACTGGGGAGTTGAATATGAGAGAGGAGAGGGACTGGGGGTTTAATATGAGAGGAGAGGGACTGGGCTGAATATGAGCGGAGAGGGACTGGGGGTTTAATATGAGAGGAGAGGGACTGGGCTGAATATGAGCGGAGAGGGACTGGGGGTTGAATATGAGAGGAGAGGGACTGGGGGTTGAATATGGGAGGAGAGGGACTGGGGGTTGAATATGAGAGGAGAGGGACTGGGGGTTGAATATGGGAGGAGAGGGACTGGGGGTTGAATATGAGAGGAGAGGGACTGGGGGTTGAATATGGGAGGAGAGGGACTGGGGGTTGAATATGGGAGGAGAGGGACTGGGGGTTGAATATGGGAGGAGAGGGACTGGGGGTTGAAAATATGAGAGGAGAGGGACTGGGGGTTTGAATATGAGAGAGGAGAGGGACTGGGGGTTGAATATGAGAGGAGAGGGACTGGGGGTTGAATATGAGAGGAGAGGGACTGGGGGTTGAATATGGGAGGAGAGGGACTGGGGGTTGAGTATGAGAGGAGAGGGACTGGGGGTTGAGTATGAGAGAGGAGAGGGACTGGGGGTTGAGTATGAGAGAGGAGAGGGACTGGGGGTTGAATATGAGAGGAGAGGGACTGGGGGTTTATTATGAGAGAGCAGAGGGACTGGGTGGTTTAATATGAGAGGAGAGGGACTGGGGGTTGAATATGAGAGGAGAGGGACTGGGGTTGAATATGAGAGGAGAGGGACTGGGGGTTGAATATGAGAGGAGAGGGACTGGGGGTTGAATATGAGAGGAGAGGGACTGGGGATTGAATATGGGAGAGGAGAGGGACTGGGGGTTGAATATGAGAGGAGAGGAACTGGGGGTTGAATATGAGAGGAGAGGGACTGGGGGTTGATTATGAGAGAGGAGAGGGACTGGGGGTTTATTATGAGAGAGCAGAGGGACTGGGGGTTTAATATGAGAGGAGAAGGACTGGGGTTGAATATGGGAGAGGAGAGGGACTGGGGGTTGAATATGAGAGGAGAGGGACTGGGGGTTGAATATGAGAGGAGAGGGACTGGGGGTTGAATATGAGAGAGGAGAGGGACTGGGGTTTGAATTTGAGTGGAGAGGGACTGGGGGTTGAATATGGGAGGAGAGGGACTGGGGGTTGAATATGGGAGGAGAGGGACTGGGGGTTGAATATGGGAGGAGAGGGACTGGAGGTTGAATATGAGAGGAGAGGGACTGGGGGTTGAATATGGGAGAGGAGAGGGACTGGGGGTTGAATATGGGAGGAGAGGGACTGGGGGTTGAATATGAGAGAGGAGAGGGACTGGGGGTTGAATATGAGAGGAGAGGGACTGGGCGTTGAATATGAGAGGAGAGGGACTGGGGGTTGAATATGAGAGGAGAGGGACTGGGGGTTGAATATGGGAGGAGAGGGACTGGGGGTTGAACATGAGAGGAGAGGGACTGGGGGTTGAATATGGGAGGAGAGCGACTGGGGGTTGAATATCAGAGGAGAGGGTCTGGGGGTTGAATATGGGAGGAGAGGGACTGGGGGTTGAATATGGGAGGAGAGGGACTGGGGTTATAAATATGAGAGGAGAGGGACTGGGGGTTGTATATGAGAGAGGAGAGGGACTGGGGGTTGAATATGAGAGGAGAGGGACTAGGGGTTGAATATGAGAGGAGAGGGACTGGGGGTTGAATATGGGAGGAGAGGGACTGGGGGTTGAGTATGAGAGGAGAGGGACTGGGGGTTGAGTATGAGAGAGGAGAGGGACTGGGGGTTGAATATGAGAGGAGAGGGACTGGGGGTTGAGTAATGAGAGGAGAGGGACTGGGGGTTGAATATGAGAGGAGAGGGACTGGGGGTTGAATATGAGAGGGGAGGGACTGGGGGTTGTATATGAGAGGAGAGGGACTGGGGGTTGAATATGAGAGAGGAGAGGGACTGGGGGTTGAATATGAGAGGAGAGGGACTGGGGGTTGAATATGAGAGGAGAGGGACTGGGGGTTGAATATGAGAGAGGAGAGGGACTGGGGATTGAATATGAGAGGAGAGGAACTGGGGGTTGAATATGAGAGGAGAGGGACTGGGGGTTGATTATGAGAGAGGAGAGGGACTGGGGGTTTATTATGAGAGAGCAGAGGGACTGGGGGTTTAATATGAGAGGAGAGGGACTGGGGTTGAATATGTGAGAGGAGAGGGACTGGGGGTTGAATATGAGAGGAGAGGGACTGGGGATTGAATATGGGAGGAGAGGGACTGGGGGTTGAATATGAGAGGAGAGGGACTGGGGGTTGAATATGAGAGAGGAGAGGGACTGGGGTTTGAATATGGGAGGAGAGGGACTGGGGGTTGAATATGGGAGGAGAGGGACTGGGGGTTGAATATGGGAGGAGAGGGACTGGGGGTTGAATATGGGAGGAGAGGGACTGGGGGTTGAATATGAGAGGAGAGGGACTGGGGGTTGAATATGGGAGAGGAGAGGGACTGGGGGTTGAATATGGGAGGAGAGGGACTGGGGGTTGAATATGAGAGAGGAGAGGGACTGGGGGTTGAATATGAGAGGAGAGGGACTGGGCGTTGAATATGAGAGGAGAGGGACTGGGGGTTGAATATGAGAGGAGAGGGACTGGGGGTTGAATATGGGAGGAGAGGGACTGGGGGTTGAACATGAGAGGAGAGGGACTGGGGGTTGAATAAGGGAGAGGAGAGGTACTGGCGGATGAATATGGGAGGAGAGGGACTGGGGGTTGAATATGAGAGGAGAGGGACTGGGGGTTGAATATGAGCGGAGAGGGACTGGGGGTTGAATATGAGAGGAGAGGGACTGGGGGTTGAATATGAGAGGAGAGGGACTGGGGGTTGAATATGGGAGGAGAGCGACTGGGGGTTGAATATCAGAGGAGAGGGACTGGGGGTTGAATATGGGAGGAGAGGGACTGGGGGTTGAATATGGGAGGAGAGGGACTGGGGGTTATAAATATGAGAGGAGAGGGACTGGGGGTTGAATATGAGAGAGGAGAGGGACTGGGGGTTGAATATGAGAGGAGAGGGACTGGGGGTTGAATATGAGATGAGAGGGACTGGGGGTTGAATATGGGAGGAGAGGGACTGGGGGTTGAGTATGAGAGGAGAGGGACTGGGGGTTGAGTATGAGAGAGGAGAGGGACTGGGGGTTGAATATGAGAGGAGAGGGACTGGGGGTTGAGTATGAGAGGAGAGGGACTGGGGGTTGAATATGAGAGGAGAGGGACTGGGGGTTGAATATGAGAGGGGAGGGACTGGGGGTTGTATATGAGAGGAGAGGGACTGGGGGTTGAATATGAGAGAGGAGAGGGACTGGGGTTGAATATGAGAGGAGAAGGACTGGGGGTTAAATATGGGAGGAGAGGGACTGGGGGTTGAATATGAGAGAGGAGAGGGACTGGGGGTTGAATATGAGAGGAGAGGGACTGGGCGTTGAATATGAGAGGAGAGGGACTGGGGGTTGAATATGAGAGGAGAGGGACTGGGGGTTGAATATGGGAGGAGAGGGACTGGGGGTTGAACATGAGAGGAGAGGGACTGGGGGTTGAATAAGGGAGAGGAGAGGTACTGGCGGATGAATATGGGAGGAGAGGGACTGGGGGTTGAATATGAGAGGAGAGGGACTGGGGGTTGAATATGAGAGGAGAGGGACTGGGGGTTGAATATGAGAGGAGAGGGACTGGGGGTTGAATATGAGAGGAGAGGGACTGGGGATTGAATATGGGAGAGGAGAGGGACTGGGGGTTGAATATGAGAGGAGAGGAACTGGGGGTTGAATATGAGAGGAGAGGGACTGGGGGTTGATTATGAGAGAGGAGAGGGACTGGGGGTTTATTATGAGAGAGCAGAGGGACTGGGGGTTTAATATGAGAGGAGAGGGACTGGGGTTGAATATGGGAGAGGAGAGGGACTGGGGGTTGAATATGAGAGGAGAGGGACTGGGGGTTGAATATGAGAGGAGAGGGACTGGGGGTTGAATATGAGAGAGGAGAGGGACTGGGGTTTGAATATGAGTGGAGAGGGACTGGGGGTTGAATATGGGAGGAGAGGGACTGGGGGTTGAATATGGGAGGAGAGGGACTGGGGGTTGAATATTGGAGGAGAGGGACTGGGGGTTGAATATGAGAGGAGAGGGACTGGGGGTTGAATATGGGAGAGGAGAGGGACTGGGGGTTGAATATGGGAGGAGAGGGACTGGGGGTTGAATATGAGAGAGGAGAGGGACTGGGGGTTGAATATGAGAGGAGAGGGACTGGGCGTTGAATATGAGAGGAGAGGGACTGGGGGTTGAATATGAGAGGAGAGGGACTGGGGGTTGAATATGGGAGGAGAGGGACTGGGGGTTGAACATGAGAGGAGAGGGACTGGGGGTTGAATATGGGAGGAGAGCGACTGGGGGTTGAATATCAGAGGAGAGGGACTGGGGGTTGAATATGGGAGGAGAGGGACTGGGGGTTGAATATGGGAGGAGAGGGACTGGGGTTATAAATATGAGAGGAGAGGGACTGGGGGTTGTATATGAGAGAGGAGATGGACTGGGGGTTGAATATGAGAGGAGAGGGACTGGGGGTTGAATATGAGAGGAGAGGGACTGGGGGTTGAATATGGGAGGAGAGGGACTGGGGGTTGAGTATGAGAGGAGAGGGACTGGGGGTTGAGTATGAGAGAGGAGAGGGACTGGGGGTTGAATATGAGAGGAGAGGGACTGGGGGTTGAGTATGAGAGGAGAGGGACTGGGGGTTGAATATGAGAGGAGAGGGACTGGGGGTTGAATATGAGAGGGGAGGGACTGGGGGTTGTATATGAGAGGAGAGGGACTGGGGGTTGAATATGAGAGAGGAGAGGGGACTGGGGGTTGAATATGAGAGGAGAGGGACTGGGGGTTGAATATGAGAGGAGAGGGACTGGGGGTTTAATATGAGAGAGGAGAGGGACTGGGGGTTGAATATGAGAGGAGAGGAACTGGGGGTTGAATATGAGAGGAGAGGGACTGGGGGTTGATTATGAGAGAGGAGAGGGACTGGGGGTTTATTATGAGAGAGCAGAGGGACTGGGGGTTTAATATGAGAGGAGAGGGACTGGGGTTGAATATGGGAGAGGAGAGGGACTGGGGGTTGAATATGAGAGGAGAGGGACTGGGGGTTGAATATGGGAGGAGAGGGACTGGGGGTTGAATATGAGAGGAGAGGGACTGGGGGTTGAATATGAGAGAGGAGAGGGACTGGGGTTTGAATATGGGAGGAGAGGGACTGGGGGTTGAATATGGGAGGAGAGGGACTGGGGGTTGAATATGGGAGGAGAGGGACTGGGGTTGAATATGAGAGGAGAGGGACTGGGGGTTGAATATGGGAGAGGAGAGGGACTGGGGGTTGAATATGGGAGGAGAGGGACTGGGGGTTGAATATGAGAGAGGAGAGGGACTGGGGGTTGAATATGAGAAGAGAGGGACTGGGCGTTGAATATGAGAGGAGAGGGACTGGGGGTTGAATATGAGAGGAGAGGGACTGGGGGTTGAATATGGGAGGAGAGGGACTGGGGGTTGAACATGAGAGGAGAGGGACTGGGGGTTGAATAAGGGAGAGGAGAGTTACTGGCGGATGAATATGGGAGGAGAGGGACTGGGGGTTGAATATGAGAGGAGAGGGACTGGGGGTTGAATATGAGCGGAGAGGGACTGGGGGTTGAATATGAGAGGAGAGGGACTGGGGGTTGAATATGAGAGGAGAGGGACTGGGGGTTGAATATGGGAGGAGAGCGACTGGGGGTTGAATATCAGAGGAGAGGGACTGGGGGTTGAATATGGGAGGAGAGGGACTGGGGGTTGAATATGGGAGGAGAGGGACTGGGGGTTACAAATATGAGAGGAGAGGGACTGGGGGTTGAATATGAGAGAGGAGAGGGACTGGGGGTTGAATATGAGAGGAGAGGGACTGGGGGTTGAATATGAGATGAGAGGGACTGGGGGTTGAATATGGGAGGAGAGGGACTGGGGGTTGAGTATGAGAGGAGAGGGACTGGGGGTTGAGTATGAGAGAGGAGAGGGACTGGGGGTTGAATATGAGAGGAGAGGGACTGGGGGTTGAGTATGAGAGGAGAGGGACTGGGGGTTGAATATGAGAGGAGAGGGACTGGGGGTTGAATATGAGAGGGGAGGGACTGGGGGTTGTATATGAGAGGAGAGGGACTGGGGGTTGAATATGAGAGAGGAGAGGGACTGGGGGTTGAATATGAGAGGAGAAGGACTGGGGGTTGAATATGGGAGGAGAGGGACTGGGGGTTGAATATGAGAGAGGAGAGGGACTGGGGGTTGAATATGAGAGGAGAGGGACTGGGCGTTGAATATGAGAGGAGAGGGACTGGGGGTTGAATATGAGAGGAGAGGGACTGGGGGTTGAATATGGGAGGAGAGGGACTGGGGGTTGAACATGAGAGGAGAGGGACTGGGGGTTGAATAAGGGAGAGGAGAGGTACTGGCGGATGAATATGGGAGGAGAGGGATTGGGGGTTGAATATGAGAGGAGAGGGACTGGGGGTTGAATATGAGCGGAGAGGGACTGGGGGTTGAATATGAGAGGAGAGGGACTGGGGGTTGAATATGAGAGAGGAGAGGGACTGGGGGTTGAATATGAGAGGAGAGGAACTGGGGGTTGAATATGAGAGGAGAGGGACTGGGGGTTGATTATGAGAGAGGAGAGGGACTGGGGGTTTATTATGAGAGAGCAGAGGGACTGGGGGTTTAATATGAGAGGAGAGGGACTGGGGTTGAATATGGGAGAGGAGAGGGACTGGGGGTTGAATATGAGAGGAGAGGGACTGGGGGTTGAATATGGGAGGAGAGGGACTGGGGGTTGAATATGAGAGGAGAGGGACTGGGGGTTGAATATGAGAGAGGAGAGGGACTGGGGTTTGAATATGGGAGGAGAGGGACTGGGGGTTGAATATGGGAGGAGAGGGACTGGGGGTTGAATATGGGAGGAGAGGGACTGGGGGTTGAATATGAGAGGAGAGGGACTGGGGGTTGAATATGGGAGAGGAGAGGGACTGGGGGTTGAATATGGGAGGAGAGGGACTGGGGGTTGAATATGAGAGAGGAGAGGGACTGGGGGTTGAATATGAGAAGAGAGGGACTGGGCGTTGAATATGAGAGGAGAGGGACTGGGGGTCGAATATGAGAGGAGAGGGACTGGGGGTTGAATATGGGAGGAGAGGGACTGGGGGTTGAACATGAGAGGAGAGGGACTGGGGGTTGAATAAGGGAGAGGAGAGGTACTGGCGGATTAATATGGGAGGAGAGGGACTGGGGGTTGAATATGAGAGGAGAGGGACTGGGGGTTGAATATGAGCGGAGAGGGACTGGGGGTTGAATATGAGAGGAGAGGGACTGGGGGTTGAATATGAGAGGAGAGGGACTGGGGGTTGAATATGGGAGGAGAGCGACTGGGGGTTGAATATCAGAGGAGAGGGACTGGGGGTTGAATATGGGAGGAGAGGGACTGGGGGTTGAATATGGGAGGAGAGGGACTGGGGGTTATAAATATGAGAGGAGAGGGACTGGGGGTTGAATATGAGAGAGGAGAGGGACTGGGGGTTGAATATGAGAGGAGAGGGACTGGGGGTTGAATATGAGATGAGAGGGACTGGGGGTTGAATATGGGAGGAGAGGGACTGGGGGTTGAGTATGAGAGGAGAGGGACTGGGGGTTGAGTATGAGAGAGGAGAGGGACTGGGGGTTGAATATGAGAGGAGAGGGACTGGGGGTTGAGTATGAGAGGAGAGGGACTGGGGGTTGAATATGAGAGGAGAGGGACTGGGGGTTGAATATGAGAGGGGAGGGACTGGGGGTTGTATATGAGAGGAGAGGGACTGGGGGTTGAATATGAGAGAGGAGAGGGACTGGGGGTTGAATATGAGAGGAGAAGGACTGGGGGTTGAATATGGGAGGAGAGGGACTGGGGGTTGAATATGAGAGAGGAGAGGGACTGGGGGTTGAATATGAGAGGAGAGGGACTGGGCGTTGAATATGAGAGGAGAGGGACTGGGGGTTGAATATGAGAGGAGAGGGACTGGGGGTTGAATATGAGAGGAGAGGGACTGGGGGTTGAATATGGGAGGAGAGGGACTGGGGGTTGAACATGAGAGGAGAGGGACTGGGGGTTGAATAAGGGAGAGGAGAGTTACTGGCGGATGAATATGGGAGGAGAGGGACTGGGGGTTGAATATGAGAGGAGAGGGACTGGGGGTTGAATATGAGCGGAGAGGGACTGGGGGTTGAATATGAGAGGAGAGGGACTGGGGGTTGAATATGAGAGGAGAGGGACTGGGGGTTGAATATGGGAGGAGAGCGACTGGGGGTTGAATATCAGAGGAGAGGGACTGGGGGTTGAATATGGGAGGAGAGGGACTGGGGGTTGAATATGGGAGGAGAGGGACTGGGGGTTACAAATATGAGAGGAGAGGGACTGGGGGTTGAATATGAGAGAGGAGAGGGACTGGGGGTTGAATATGAGAGGAGAGGGACTGGGGGTTGAATATGAGATGAGAGGGACTGGGGGTTGAATATGGGAGGAGAGGGACTGGGGGTTGAGTATGAGAGGAGAGGGACTGGGGGTTGAGTATGAGAGAGGAGAGGGACTGGGGGTTGAATATGAGAGGAGAGGGACTGGGGGTTGAGTATGAGAGGAGAGGGACTGGGGGTTGAATATGAGAGGAGAGGGACTGGGGGTTGAATATGAAAGGGGAGGGACTGGGGGTTGTATATGAGAGGAGAGGGACTGGGGGTTGAATATGAGAGAGGAGAGGGACTGGGGGTTGAATATGAGAGGAGAAGGACTGGGGGTTGAATATGGGAGGAGAGGGACTGGGGGTTGAATATGAGAGAGGAGAGGGACTGGGGGTTGAATATGAGAGGAGAGGGACTGGGCGTTGAATATGAGAGGAGAGGGACTGGGGGTTGAATATGAGAGGAGAGGGACTGGGGGTTGAATATGGGAGGAGAGGGACTGGGGGTTGAACATGAGAGGAGAGGGACTGGGGGTTGAATAAGGGAGAGGAGAGGTACTGGCGGATGAATATGGGAGGAGAGGGATTGGGGGTTGAATATGAGAGGAGAGGGACTGGGGGTTGAATATGAGCGGAGAGGGACTGGGGGTTGAATATGAGAGGAGAGGGACTGGGGGTTGAATATGAGAGAGGAGAGGGACTGGGGGTTGAATATGAGAGGAGAGGAACTGGGGGTTGAATATGAGAGGAGAGGGACTGGGGGTTGATTATGAGAGAGGAGAGGGACTGGGGGTTTATTATGAGAGAGCAGAGGGACTGGGGGTTTAATATGAGAGGAGAGGGACTGGGGTTGAATATGGGAGAGGAGAGGGACTGGGGGTTGAATATGAGAGGAGAGGGACTGGGGGTTGAATATGGGAGGAGAGGGACTGGGGGTTGAATATGAGAGGAGAGGGACTGGGGGTTGAATATGAGAGAGGAGAGGGACTGGGGTTTGAATATGGGAGGAGAGGGACTGGGGGTTGAATATGGGAGGAGAGGGACTGGGGGTTGAATATGGGAGGAGAGGGACTGGGGGTTGAATATGAGAGGAGAGGGACTGGGGGTTGAATATGGGAGAGGAGAGGGACTGGGGGTTGAATATGGGAGGAGAGGGACTGGGGGTTGAATATGAGAGAGGAGAGGGACTGGGGGTTGAATATGAGAAGAGAGGGACTGGGCGTTGAATATGAGAGGAGAGGGACTGGGGGTCGAATATGAGAGGAGAGGGACTGGGGGTTGAATATGGGAGGAGAGGGACTGGGGGTTGAACATGAGAGGAGAGGGACTGGGGGTTGAATAAGGGAGAGGAGAGGTACTGGCGGATTAATATGGGAGGAGAGGGACTGGGGGTTGAATATGAGAGGAGAGGGACTGGGGGTTGAATATGAGCGGAGAGGGACTGGGGGTTGAATATGAGAGGAGAGGGACTGGGGGTTGAATATGAGAGGAGAGGGACTGGGGGTTGAATATGGGAGGAGAGCGACTGGGGGTTGAATATCAGAGGAGAGGGACTGGGGGTTGAATATGGGAGGAGAGGGACTGGGGGTTGAATATGGGAGGAGAGGGACTGGGGGTTATAAATATGAGAGGAGAGGGACTGGGGGTTGAATATGAGAGAGGAGAGGGACTGGGGGTTGAATATGAGAGGAGAGGGACTGGGGGTTGAATATGAGATGAGAGGGACTGGGGGTTGAATATGGGAGGAGAGGGACTGGGGGTTGAGTATGAGAGGAGAGGGACTGGGGGTTGAGTATGAGAGAGGAGAGGGACTGGGGGTTGAATATGAGAGGAGAGGGACTGGGGGTTGAGTATGAGAGGAGAGGGACTGGGGGTTGAATATGAGAGGAGAGGGACTGGTGGTTGAATATGAGAGGGGAGGGACTGGGGGTTGTATATGAGAGGAGAGGGACTGGGGGTTGAATATGAGAGAGGAGAGGGACTGGGGGTTGAATATGAGAGGAGAAGGACTGGGGGTTGAATATGGGAGGAGAGGGACTGGGGGTTGAATATGAGAGAGGAGAGGGACTGGGGGTTGAATATGAGAGGAGAGGGACTGGGCGTTGAATATGAGAGGAGAGGGACTGGGGGTTGAATATGAGAGGAGAGGGACTGGGGGTTGAATATGGGAGGAGAGGGACTGGGGGTTGAACATGAGAGGAGAGGGACTGGGGGTTGAATAAGGGAGAGGAGAGGTACTGGCGGATGAATATGGGAGGAGAGGGATTGGGGGTTGAATATGAGAGGAGAGGGACTGGGGGTTGAATATGAGCGGAGAGGGACTGGGGGTTGAATATGAGAGGAGAGGGACTGGGGGTTGAATATGAGAGAGGAGAGGGACTGGGGGTTGAATATGAGAGGAGAGGAACTGGGGGTTGAATATGAGAGGAGAGGGACTGGGGGTTGATTATGAGAGAGGAGAGGGACTGGGGGTTTATTATGAGAGAGCAGAGGGACTGGGGGTTTAATATGAGAGGAGAGGGACTGGGGTTGAATATGGGAGAGGAGAGGGACTGGGGGTTGAATATGAGAGGAGAGGGACTGGGGGTTGAATATGGGAGGAGAGGGACTGGGGGTTGAATATGAGAGGAGAGGGACTGGGGGTTGAATATGAGAGAGGAGAGGGACTGGGGTTTAAATTGGGGAGGAGAGGGACTGGGGGTTGAATATGGGAGGAGAGGGACTGGGGGTTGAATATGGGAGGAGAGGGACTGGGGGTTGAATATGGGAGGAGAGGGACTGGGGGTTGAATATGAGAGAGGAGAGGGACTGGGGGTTGAATATGAGAAGAGAGGGACTGGGCGTTGAATATGAGAGGAGAGGGACTGGGGGTTGAATATGAGAGGAGAGGGACTGGGGGTTGAATATGGGAGGAGAGGGACTGGGGGTTGAACATGAGAGGAGAGGGACTGGGGGTTGAATAAGGGAGAGGAGAGGTACTGGCGGATGAATATGGGAGGAGAGGGACTGGGGGTTGAATATGAGCGGAGAGGGACTGGGGGTTGAATATGAGAGGAGAGGGACTGGGGGTTGAATATGAGAGGAGAGGGACTGGGGGTTGAATATGGGAGGAGAGCGACTGGGGGTTGAATATCAGAGGAGAGGGACTGGGGGTTGAATATGGGAGGAGAGGGACTGGGGGTTGAATATGGGAGGAGAGGGACTGGGGGTTATAAATATGAGAGGAGAGGGACTGGGGGTTGAATATGAGAGAGGAGAGGGACTGGGGGTTGAATATGAGAGGAGAGGGACTGGGGGTTGAATATGAGATGAGAGGGACTGGGGGTTGAATATGGGAGGAGAGGGACTGGGGGTTGAGTATGAGAGGAGAGGGACTGGGGGTTGAGTATGAGAGAGGAGAGGGACTGGGGGTTGAATATGAGAGGAGAGGGACTGGGGGTTGAGTATGAGAGGAGAGGGACTGGGGGTTGAATATGAGAGGAGAGGGACTGGGGGTTGAATATGAGAGGGGAGGGACTGGGGGTTGTATATGAGAGGAGAGGGACTGGGGGTTGAATATGAGAGAGGAGAGGGACTGGGGGTTGAATATGAGAGGAGAAGGACTGGGGGTTGAATATGGGAGGAGAGGGACTGGGGGTTGAATATGAGAGAGGAGAGGGACTGGGGGTTGAATATGAGAGGAGAGGGACTGGGGGTTGAATATGGGAGGAGAGGGACTGGGGGTTGAACATGAGAGGAGAGGGACTGGGGGTTGAATATGAGAGGAGAGGGACTGGGGGTTGAATATGAGAGGAGAGGGACTGGGGGTTGAATATGAGAGGAGAGGGACTGGGGATTGAATATGGGAGAGGAGAGGGACTGGGGGTTGAATATGAGAGGAGAGGAACTGGGGGTTGAATATGAGAGGAGAGGGACTGGGGGTTGATTATGAGAGAGGAGAGGGACTGGGGGTTTATTATGAGAGAGCAGAGGGACTGGGGGTTTAATATGAGAGGAGAGGGACTGGGGTTGAATATGGGAGAGGAGAGGGACTGGGGGTTGAATATGAGAGGAGAGGGACTGGGGGTTGAATATGAGAGGAGAGGGACTGGGGGTTGAATATGAGAGAGGAGAGGGACTGGGGTTTGAATATGAGTGGAGAGGGACTGGGGGTTGAATATGGGAGGAGAGGGACTGGGGGTTGAATATGGGAGGAGAGGGACTGGGGGTTGAATATGGGATGAGAGGGACTGGGGGTTGAATATGAGAGGAGAGGGACTGGGGGTTGAATATGGGAGAGGAGAGGGACTGGGGGTTGAATATGGGAGGAGAGGGACTGGGGGTTGAATATGAGAGGAGAGGGACTGGGGGTTGAATATGGGAGGAGAGGGACTGGGGGTTGAATATGAGAGGAGAGGGACTGGGGGTTGAATATGGGAGAGGAGAGGGACTGGGGGTTGAATATGGGAGGAGAGGGACTGGGGGTTGAATATGAGAGAGGAGAGGGACTGGGGGTTGAATATGAGAGGAGAGGGACTGGGCGTTGAATATGAGAGGAGAGGGACTGGGGGTTGAATATGAGAGGAGAGGGACTGGGGGTTGAATATGGGAGGAGAGGGACTGGGGGTTGAACATGAGAGGAGAGGGACTGGGGGTTGAATATGGGAGGAGAGGGACTGGGGGTTGAATATGGGACGAGAGGGACTGGGGGTTGAATATGGGAGGAGAGGGACTGGGGGTTGAATATGGGAGGAGAGGGACTGGGGTTATAAATATGAGAGGAGAGGGACTGGGGGTTGTATATGAGAGAGGAGAGGGACTGGGGGTTGAATATGAGAGGAGAGGGACTGGGGGTTGAATATGAGAGGAGAGGGACTGGGGGTTGAATATGGGAGGAGAGGGACTGGGGGTTGAGTATGAGAGGAGAGGGACTGGGGGTTGAATATGGGAGGAGAGGGACTGGGGGTTGAATATGGGAGGAGAGGGACTGGGGTTATAAATATGAGAGGAGAGGGACTGGGGGTTGTATATGAGAGATGAGAGGGACTGGGGGTTGAATATGAGAGGAGAGGGACTGGGGGTTGAATATGAGAGGAGAGGGACTGGGGGTTGAATATGGGAGGAGAGGGACTGGGGGTTGAGTATGAGAGGAGAGGGACTGGGGGTTGAGTATGAGAGAGGAGAGGGACTGGGGGTTGAATATGAGAGGAGAGGGACTGGGGGTTGAGTATGAGAGGAGAGGGACTGGGGGTTGAATATGAGAGGAGAGGGACTGGGGGTTGAATATGAGAGGGGAGGGACTGGGGGTTGTATATGAGAGGAGAGGGACTGGGGGTTGAATATGAGAGAGGAGAGGGACTGGGGGTTGAATATGAGAGGAGAGGGACTGGGGGTTGAATATGAGAGGAGAGGGACTGGGGGTTGAATATGAGAGAGGAGAGGGACTGGGGGTTGAATATGAGAGAGGAGAGGGACTGGGGGTTGAATATGAGAGGAGAGGAACTGGGGGTTGAATATGAGAGAGGAGAGGGACTGGGGGTTGAATATGAGAGGAGAGGGACTGGGGGTTGAATATGAGAGGAGAGGGACTGGGGGTTGAATATGAGAGAGGAGAGGGACTGGGGGTTGAATATGAGAGGAGAGGAACTGGGGGTTGAATATGAGAGGAGAGGGACTGGGGGTTGATTATGAGAGAGGAGAGGGACAGGGGGTTTATTATGAGAGAGCAGAGGGACTGGGGGTTTAATATGAGAGGAGAGGGACTGGGGTTGAATATGGGAGAGGAGAGGGACTGGGGGTTGAATATGAGAGGAGAGGGACTGGGGGTTGAATATGGGAGGAGAGGGACTGGGGGTTGAATATGAGAGGAGAGGGACTGGGGGTTGAATATGAGAGAGGAGAGGGACTGGGGTTTGAATATGGGAGGAGAGGGACTGGGGGTTGAATATGGGAGGAGAGGGACTGGGGGTTGAATATGGGAGGAGAGGGACTGGGGGTTGAATATGAGAGGAGAGGGACTGGGGGTTGAATATGGGAGAGGAGAGGGACTGGGGGTTGAATATGGGAGGAGAGGGACTGGGGGTTGAATATGAGAGAGGAGAGGGACTGGGGGTTGAATATGAGAGGAGAGGGACTGGGCGTTGAATATGAGAGGAGAGGGACTGGGGGTTGAATATGAGAGGAGAGGGACTGGGGGTTGAATATGGGAGGAGAGGGACTGGGGGTTGAATATGGGAGGAGAGGGACTGGGGGTTGAACATGAGAGGAGAGGGACTGGGGGTTGAATAAGGGAGAGGTTAGGTACTGGCGGATGAATATGGGAGGAGAGGGACTGGGGGTTGAATATGAGAGGAGAGGGACTGGGGGTTGAATATGAGCGGAGAGGGACTGGGGGTTGAATATGAGAGGAGAGGGACTGGGGGTTGAATATGAGAGGAGAGGGACTGGGGGTTGAATATGGGAGGAGAGCGACTGGGGGTTGAATATCAGAGGAGAGGGACTGGGGGTTGAGTATGAGAGAGGAGAGGGACTGGGGGTTGAATATGAGAGGAGAGGGACTGGGGGTTGAGTATGAGAGGAGAGGGACTGGGGGTTGAATATGAGAGGAGAGGGACTGGGGGTTGAATATGAGAGGGGAGGGACTGGGGGTTGTATATGAGAGGAGAGGGACTGGGGGTTGAATATGAGAGAGGAGAGGGACTGGGGGTTGAATATGAGAGGAGAAGGACTGGGGGTTGAATATGGGAGGAGAGGGACTGGGGGTTGAATATGAGAGAGGAGAGGGACTGGGGGTTGAATATGAGAGGAGAGGGACTGGGGGTTGAATATGGGAGGAGAGGGACTGGGGGTTGAACATGAGAGGAGAGGGACTGGGGGTTGAATATGAGAGGAGAGGGACTGGGGGTTGAATATGAGAGGAGAGGGACTGGGGGTTGAATATGAGAGGAGAGGGACTGGGGATTGAATATGGGAGAGGAGAGGGACTGGGGGTTGAATATGAGAGGAGAGGAACTGGGGGTTGAATATGAGAGGAGAGGGACTGGGGGTTGATTATGAGAGAGGAGAGGGACTGGGGGTTTATTATGAGAGAGCAGAGGGACTGGGGGTTTAATATGAGAGGAGAGGGACTGGGGTTGAATATGGGAGAGGAGAGGGACTGGGGGTTGAATATGAGAGGAGAGGGACTGGGGGTTGAATATGAGAGGAGAGGGACTGGGGGTTGAATATGAGAGAGGAGAGGGACTGGGGTTTGAATATGAGTGGAGAGGGACTGGGGGTTGAATATGGGAGGAGAGGGACTGGGGGTTGAATATGGGAGGAGAGGGACTGGGGGTTGAATATGGGAGGAGAGGGACTGGGGGTTGAATATGAGAGGAGAGGGACTGGGGGTTGAATATGGGAGAGGAGAGGGACTGGGGGTTGAATATGGGAGGAGAGGGACTGGGGGTTGAATATGAGAGGAGAGGGACTGGGGGTTGAATATGGGAGGAGAGGGACTGGGGGTTGAATATGAGAGGAGAGGGACTGGGGGTTGAATATGGGAGAGGAGAGGGACTGGGGGTTGAATATGGGAGGAGAGGGACTGGGGGTTGAATATGAGAGAGGAGAGGGACTGGGGGTTGAATATGAGAGGAGAGGGACTGGGCGTTGAATATGAGAGGAGAGGGACTGGGGGTTGAATATGAGAGGAGAGGGACTGGGGGTTGAATATGGGAGGAGAGGGACTGGGGGTTGAACATGAGAGGAGAGGGACTGGGGGTTGAATATGGGAGGAGAGGGACTGGGGGTTGAATATGGGAGGAGAGGGACTGGGGGTTGAATATGGGAGGAGAGGGACTGGGGGTTGAATATGGGAGGAGAGGGACTGGGGTTATAAATATGAGAGGAGAGGGACTGGGGGTTGTATATGAGAGAGGAGAGGGACTGGGGGTTGAATATGAGAGGAGAGGGACTGGGGGTTGAATATGAGAGGAGAGGGACTGGGGGTTGAATATGGGAGGAGAGGGACTGGGGGTTGAGTATGAGAGGAGAGGGACTGGGGGTTGAATATGGGAGGAGAGGGACTGGGGGTTGAATATGGGAGGAGAGGGACTGGGGTTATAAATATGAGAGGAGAGGGACTGGGGGTTGTATATGAGAGATGAGAGGGACTGGGGGTTGAATATGAGAGGAGAGGGACTGGGGGTTGAATATGAGAGGAGAGGGACTGGGGGTTGAATATGGGAGGAGAGGGACTGGGGGTTGAGTATGAGAGGAGAGGGACTGGGGGTTGAGTATGAGAGAGGAGAGGGACTGGGGGTTGAATATGAGAGGAGAGGGACTGGGGGTTGAGTATGAGAGGAGAGGGACTGGGGGTTGAATATGAGAGGAGAGGGACTGGGGGTTGAATATGAGAGGGGAGGGACTGGGGGTTGTATATGAGAGGAGAGGGACTGGGGGTTGAATATGAGAGAGGAGAGGGACTGGGGGTTGAATATGAGAGGAGAGGGACTGGGGGTTGAATATGAGAGGAGAGGGACTGGGGGTTGAATATGAGAGAGGAGAGGGACTGGGGGTTGAATATGAGAGAGGAGAGGGACTGGGGGTTGAATATGAGAGGAGAGGAACTGGGGGTTGAATATGAGAGAGGAGAGGGACTGGGGGTTGAATATGAGAGGAGAGGGACTGGGGGTTGAATATGAGAGGAGAGGGACTGGGGGTTGAATATGAGAGAGGAGAGGGACTGGGGGTTGAATATGAGAGGAGAGGAACTGGGGGTTGAATATGAGAGGAGAGGGACTGGGGGTTGATTATGAGAGAGGAGAGGGACAGGGGGTTTATTATGAGAGAGCAGAGGGACTGGGGGTTTAATATGAGAGGAGAGGGACTGGGGTTGAATATGGGAGAGGAGAGGGACTGGGGGTTGAATATGAGAGGAGAGGGACTGGGGGTTGAATATGGGAGGAGAGGGACTGGGGGTTGAATATGAGAGGAGAGGGACTGGGGGTTGAATATGAGAGAGGAGAGGGACTGGGGTTTGAATATGGGAGGAGAGGGACTGGGGGTTGAATATGGGAGGAGAGGGACTGGGGGTTGAATATGGGAGGAGAGGGACTGGGGGTTGAATATGAGAGGAGAGGGACTGGGGGTTGAATATGGGAGAGGAGAGGGACTGGGGGTTGAATATGGGAGGAGAGGGACTGGGGGTTGAATATGAGAGAGGAGAGGGACTGGGGGTTGAATATGAGAGGAGAGGGACTGGGCGTTGAATATGAGAGGAGAGGGACTGGGGGTTGAATATGAGAGGAGAGGGACTGGGGGTTGAATATGGGAGGAGAGGGACTGGGGGTTGAACATGAGAGGAGAGGGACTGGGGGTTGAATAAGGGAGAGGTTAGGTACTGGCGGATGAATATGGGAGGAGAGGGACTGGGGGTTGAATATGAGAGGAGAGGGACTGGGGGTTGAATATGAGCGGAGAGGGACTGGGGGTTGAATATGAGAGGAGAGGGACTGGGGGTTGAATATGAGAGGAGAGGGACTGGGGGTTGAATATGGGAGGAGAGCGACTGGGGGTTGAATATCAGAGGAGAGGGACTGGGGGTTGAATATGGGAGGAGAGGGACTGGGGGTTGAATATGGGAGGAGAGAGACTGGGGGTTATAAATATGAGAGGAGAGGGACTGGGGGTTGAATATGAGAGAGGAGAGGGACTGGGGGTTGAATATGAGAGGAGAGGGACTGGGGGTTGAATATGAGATGAGAGGGACTGGGGGTTGAATATGGGAGGAGAGGGACTGGGGGTTGAGTATGAGAGGAGAGGGACTTGGGGTTGAGTATGAGAGAGGAGAGGGACTGGGGGTTGAATATGAGAGGAGAGGGACTGGGGGTTGAGTATGAGAGGAGAGGGACTGGGGGTTGAATATGAGAGGAGAGGGACTGGGGGTTGAATATGAGAGGGGAGGGACTGGGGGTTGTATATGAGAGGAGAGGGACTGGGGGTTGAATATGAGAGAGGAGAGGGACTGGGGGTTGAATATGAGAGGAGAAGGACTGGGGGTTGAATATGGGAGGAGAGGGACTGGGGGTTGAATATGAGAGAGGAGAGGGACTGGGGGTTGAATATGAGAGGAGAGGGACTGGGCGTTGAATATGAGAGGAGAGGGACTGGGGGTTGAATATGAGAGGAGAGGGACTGGGGGTTGAATATGGGAGGAGAGGGACTGGGGGTTGAACATGAGAGGAGATGGACTGGGGGTTATATAAGGGAGAGGAGAGGTACTGGCGGATGAATATGGGAGGAGAGGGATTGGGGGTTGAATATGAGAGGAGAGGGACTGGGGGTTGAATATGAGCGGAGAGGGACTGGGGGTTGAATATGAGAGGAGAGGGACTGGGGGTTGAATATGAGAGGAGAGGGACTGGGGGTTGAATATGGGAGGAGAGCGACTGGGGGTTGAATATCAGAGGAGAGGGACTGGGGGTTGAATATGGGAGGAGAGGGACTGGGGGTTGAATATGGGAGGAGAGGGACTGGGGGTTGAATATGGGAGGAGAGGGACTGGGGGTTATAAATATGAGAGGAGAGGGACTGGGGGTTGAATATGAGAGAGGAGAGGGACTGGGGGTTGAATATGAGAGGAGAGGGACTGGGGGTTGAATATGAGAGGAGAGGGACTGGGGGTTGAATATGGGAGGAGAGGGACTGGGGGTTGAGTATGAGAGGAGTGGGACTGGGGGTTGAGTATGAGAGAGTAGAGGGACTGGGGGTTGAATATGAGAGGAGAGGGACTGGGGGTTGAGTATGAGAGGAGAGGGACTGGGGGTTGAATAAGGGAGAGGTTAGGTACTGGCGGATGAATATGGGAGGAGAGGGACTGGGGGTTGAATATGAGAGGAGAGGGACTGGGGGTTGAATATGAGCGGAGAGGGACTGGGGGTTGAATATGAGAGGAGAGGGACTGGGGGTTGAATATGAGAGGAGAGGGACTGGGGGTTGAATATGGGAGGAGAGCGACTGGGGGTTGAATATCAGAGGAGAGGGACTGGGGGTTGAATATGGGAGGAGAGGGACTGGGGGTTGAATATGGGAGGAGAGAGACTGGGGGTTATAAATATGAGAGGAGAGGGACTGGGGGTTGAATATGAGAGAGGAGAGGGACTGGGGGTTGAATATGAGAGGAGAGGGACTGGGGGTTGAATATGAGATGAGAGGGACTGGGGGTTGAATATGGGAGGAGAGGGACTGGGGGTTGAGTATGAGAGGAGAGGGACTGGGGGTTGAGTATGAGAGAGGAGAGGGACTGGGGGTTGAATATGAGAGGAGAGGGACTGGGGGTTGAGTATGAGAGGAGAGGGACTGGGGGTTGAATATGAGAGGAGAGGGACTGGGGGTTGAATATGAGAGGGGAGGGACTGGGGGTTGTATATGAGAGGAGAGGGACTGGGGGTTGAATATGAGAGAGGAGAGGGACTGGGGGTTGAATATGAGAGGAGAAGGACTGGGGGTTGAATATGGGAGGAGAGGGACTGGGGGTTGAATATGAGAGAGGAGAGGGACTGGGGGTTGAATATGAGAGGAGAGGGACTGGGCGTTGAATATGAGAGGAGAGGGACTGGGGGTTGAATATGAGAGGAGAGGGACTGGGGGTTGAATATGCGAGGAGAGGGACTGGGGGTTGAACATGAGAGGAGAGGGACTGGGGGTTATATAAGGGAGAGGAGAGGTACTGGCGGATGAATATGGGAGGAGAGGGATTGGGGGTTGAATATGAGAGGAGAGGGACTGGGGGTTGAATATGAGCGGAGAGGGACTGGGGGTTGAATATGAGAGGAGAGGGACTGGGGGTTGAATATGAGAGGAGAGGGACTGGGGGTTGAATATGGGAGGAGAGCGACTGGGGGTTGAATATCAGAGGAGAGGGACTGGGGGTTGAATATGGGAGGAGAGGGACTGGGGGTTGAATATGGGAGGAGAGGGACTGGGGGTTGAATATGGGAGGAGAGGGACTGGGGGTTATAAATATGAGAGGAGAGGGACTGGGGGTTGAATATGAGAGAGGAGAGGGACTGGGGGTTGAATATGAGAGGAGAGGGACTGGGGGTTGAATATGAGAGGAGAGGGACTGGGGGTTGAATATGGGAGGAGAGGGACTGGGGGTTGAGTATGAGAGGAGAGGGACTGGGGGTTGAGTATGAGAGAGTAGAGGGACTGGGGGTTGAATATGAGAGGAGAGGGACTGGGGGTTGAGTATGAGAGGAGAGGGACTGGGGGTTGAATATGAGAGGAGAGGGACTGGGGGTTGAATATGAGAGGAGAGGGACTGGGGGTTGTATATGAGAGGAGAGGGACTGGGGGTTGAATATGAGAGAGGAGAGGGACTGGGGGTTGAATATGAGAGGAGAGGGACTGGGGGTTGAATATGGGAGGAGAGGGACTGGGGGTTGAATATGGGAGGAGAGGGACTGGGGATTGAATATGGGAGGAGAGGGACTGGGGGTTGAATATGGGAGGAGAGGGACTGGGGGTTGAGTATGAGAGGAGAGGGACTGGGGGTTGAGTATGAGAGAGGAGAGGGACTGGGGGTTGAATATGAGAGGAGAGGGACTGGGGGTTGAGTATGAGAGGAGAGGGACTGGGGGTTGAATATGAGAGGAGAGGGACTGGGGGTTGAATATGAGAGGGGAGGGACTGGGGGTTGTATATGAGAGGAGAGGGACTGGGGGTTGAATATGAGAGAGGAGAGGGACTGGGGGTTGAATATGAGAGGAGAAGGACTGGGGGTTGAATATGGGAGGAGAGGGACTGGGGGTTGAATATGAGAGAGGAGAGGGACTGGGGGTTGAATATGAGAGGAGAGGGACTGGGCGTTGAATATGAGAGGAGAGGGACTGGGGGTTGAATATGAGAGGAGAGGGACTGGGGGTTGAATATGGGAGGAGAGGGACTGGGGGTTGAACATGAGAGGAGATGGACTGGGGGTTATATAAGGGAGAGGAGAGGTACTGGCGGATGAATATGGGAGGAGAGGGATTGGGGGTTGAATATGAGAGGAGAGGGACTGGGGGTTGAATATGAGCGGAGAGGGACTGGGGGTTGAATATGAGAGGAGAGGGACTGGGGGTTGAATATGAGAGGAGAGGGACTGGGGGTTGAATATGGGAGGAGAGCGACTGGGGGTTGAATATCAGAGGAGAGGGACTGGGGGTTGAATATGGGAGGAGAGGGACTGGGGGTTATAAATATGAGAGGAGAGGGACTGGGGGTTGAATATGAGAGAGGAGAGGGACTAGGGGTTGAATATGAGAGGAGAGGGACTGGGGGTTGAATATGAGAGGAGAGGGACTGGGGGTTGAATATGGGAGGAGAGGGACTGGGGGTTGAGTATGAGAGGAGAGGGACTGGGGGTTGAGTATGAGAGAGTAGAGGGACTGGGGGTTGAATATGAGAGGAGAGGGACTGGGGGTTGAGTATGAGAGGAGAGGGACTGGGGGTTGAATAAGGGAGAGGTTAGGTACTGGCGGATGAATATGGGAGGAGAGGGACTGGGGGTTGAATATGAGAGGAGAGGGACTGGGGGTTGAATATGAGCGGAGAGGGACTGGGGGTTGAATATGAGAGGAGAGGGACTGGGGGTTGAATATGAGAGGAGAGGGACTGGGGGTTGAATATGGGAGGAGAGCGACTGGGGGTTGAATATCAGAGGAGAGGGACTGGGGGTTGAATATGGGAGGAGAGGGACTGGGGGTTGAATATGGGAGGAGAGAGACTGGGGGTTATAAATATGAGAGGAGAGGGACTGGGGGTTGAATATGAGAGAGGAGAGGGACTGGGGGTTGAATATGAGAGGAGAGGGACTGGGGGTTGAATATGAGATGAGAGGGACTGGGGGTTGAATATGGGAGGAGAGGGACTGGGGGTTGAGTATGAGAGGAGAGGGACTGGGGGTTGAGTATGAGAGAGGAGAGGGACTGGGGGTTGAATATGAGAGGAGAGGGACTGGGGGTTGAGTATGAGAGGAGAGGGACTGGGGGTTGAATATGAGAGGAGAGGGACTGGGGGTTGAATATGAGAGGGGAGGGACTGGGGGTTGTATATGAGAGGAGAGGGACTGGGGGTTGAATATGAGAGAGGAGAGGGACTGGGGGTTGAATATGAGAGGAGAAGGACTGGGGGTTGAATATGGGAGGAGAGGGACTGGGGGTTGAATATGAGAGAGGAGAGGGACTGGGGGTTGAATATGAGAGGAGAGGGACTGGGCGTTGAATATGAGAGGAGAGGGACTGGGGGTTGAATATGAGAGGAGAGGGACTGGGGGTTGAACATGAGAGGAGATGGACTGGGGGTTATATAAGGGAGAGGAGAGGTACTGGCGGATGAATATGGGAGGAGAGGGATTGGGGGTTGAATATGAGAGGAGAGGGACTGGGGGTTGAATATGAGCGGAGAGGGACTGGGGGTTGAATATGAGAGGAGAGGGACTGGGGGTTGAATATGAGAGGAGAGGGACTGGGGGTTGAATATGGGAGGAGAGCGACTGGGGGTTGAATATCAGAGGAGAGGGACTGGGGGTTGAATATGGGAGGAGAGGGACTGGGGGTTATAAATATGAGAGGAGAGGGACTGGGGGTTGAATATGAGAGAGGAGAGGGACTAGGGGTTGAATATGAGAGGAGAGGGACTGGGGGTTGAATATGAGAGGAGAGGGACTGGGGGTTGAATATGGGAGGAGAGGGACTGGGGGTTGAGTATGAGAGGAGAGGGACTGGGGGTTGAGTATGAGAGAGTAGAGGGACTGGGGGTTGAATATGAGAGGAGAGGGACTGGGGGTTGAGTATGAGAGGAGAGGGACTGGGGGTTGAATAAGGGAGAGGTTAGGTACTGGCGGATGAATATGGGAGGAGAGGGACTGGGGGTTGAATATGAGAGGAGAGGGACTGGGGGTTGAATATGAGCGGAGAGGGACTGGGGGTTGAATATGAGAGGAGAGGGACTGGGGGTTGAATATGAGAGGAGAGGGACTGGGGGTTGAATATGGGAGGAGAGCGACTGGGGGTTGAATATCAGAGGAGAGGGACTGGGGGTTGAATATGGGAGGAGAGGGACTGGGGGTTGAATATGGGAGGAGAGAGACTGGGGGTTATAAATATGAGAGGAGAGGGACTGGGGGTTGAATATGAGAGAGGAGAGGGACTGGGGGTTGAATATGAGAGGAGAGGGACTGGGGGTTGAATATGAGATGAGAGGGACTGGGGGTTGAATATGGGAGGAGAGGGACTGGGGGTTGAGTATGAGAGGAGAGGGACTGGGGGTTGAGTATGAGAGAGGAGAGGGACTGGGGGTTGAATATGAGAGGAGAGGGACTGGGGGTTGAGTATGAGAGGAGAGGGACTGGGGGTTGAATATGAGAGGAGAGGGACTGGGGGTTGAATATGAGAGGGGAGGGACTGGGGGTTGTATATGAGAGGAGAGGGACTGGGGGTTGAATATGAGAGAGGAGAGGGACTGGGGGTTGAATATGAGAGGAGAAGGACTGGGGGTTGAATATGGGAGGAGAGGGACTGGGGGTTGAATATGAGAGAGGAGAGGGACTGGGGGTTGAATATGAGAGGAGAGGGACTGGGCGTTGAATATGAGAGGAGAGGGACTGGGGGTTGAATATGAGAGGAGAGGGACTGGGGGTTGAATATGGGAGGAGAGGGACTGGGGGTTGAACATGAGAGGAGAGGGACTGGGGGTTATATAAGGGAGAGGAGAGGTACTGGCGGATGAATATGGGAGGAGAGGGATTGGGGGTTGAATATGAGAGGAGAGGGACTGGGGGTTGAATATGAGCGGAGAGGGACTGGGGGTTGAATATGAGAGGAGAGGGACTGGGGGTTGAATATGAGAGGAGAGGGACTGGGGGTTGAATATGGGAGGAGAGCGACTGGGGGTTGAATATCAGAGGAGAGGGACTGGGGGTTGAATATGGGAGGAGAGGGACTGGGGGTTGAATATGGGAGGAGAGGGACTGGGGGTTGAATATGGGAGGAGAGGGACTGGGGGTTATAAATATGAGAGGAGAGGGACTGGGGGTTGAATATGAGAGAGGAGAGGGACTGGGGGTTGAATATGAGAGGAGAGGGACTGGGGGTTGAATATGAGAGGAGAGGGACTGGGGGTTGAATATGGGAGGAGAGGGACTGGGGGTTGAGTATGAGAGGAGAGGGACTGGGGGTTGAGTATGAGAGAGTAGAGGGACTGGGGGTTGAATATGAGAGGAGAGGGACTGGGGGTTGAGTATGAGAGGAGAGGGACTGGGGGTTGAATATGAGAGGAGAGGGACTGGGGGTTGAATATGAGAGGAGAGGGACTGGGGGTTGTATATGAGAGGAGAGGGACTGGGGGTTGAATATGAGAGAGGAGAGGGACTGGGGGTTGAATATGAGAGGAGAGGGACTGGGGGTTGAATATGGGAGGAGAGGGACTGGGGGTTGAATATGGGAGGAGAGGGACTGGGGATTGAATATGGGAGGAGAGGGACTGGGGGTTGAATATGGGAGGAGAGGGACTGGGGGTTGAATATGAGAGGAGAGGGACTGGGGGTTGAATATGGGAGAGGAGAGGGACTGGGGGTTGAATATGGGAGGAGAGGGACTGGGGGTTGAGTATGAGAGGAGAGTGACTGGGGGTTGAATATGAGAGAGGAGAGGGACTGGGGGTTGAATATGAGAGGAGAGGGACTGGGGGTTGAATATGAGAGGAGAGGGACTGGGAGTTGAATATGGGAGGAGAGGGACTGGGGGTTGAATATGAGAGGAGAGGAACTGGGGGTTGAATATGGGAGGAGAGGGACTGGGGGTTGAATATGAGAGGAGAGGGACTGGGGGTTGAATATGGGAGGAGAGGGACTGGGGGTTGAATATGGGAGGAGAGGGACTGGGGGTTGAATATGGGAGGAGAGGGACTGGGGGTTGAAAATATGAGAGGAGAGGGACTGGGGGTTGAATATGAGAGAGGAGAGGGACTGGGGGTTGAATATGAGAGGAGAAGGACTGGGGGTTGAATATGAGAGGAGAGGGACTGGGGGTTGAGTATGGGAGGAGAGGGACTGCGGGTTGAGTATGAGAGGAGAGGGACTGGGGGTTGAGTATGAGAGAGGAGAGGGACTGGGGGTTGAATATGAGAGGAGAGGGACTGGGGGTTGAGTATGAGAGGAGAGGGACTGGGGGTTGAATATGAGAGGAGAGGGACTGGGGGTTGAATATGAGAGGAGAGGGACTTGGGTTGAATATGAGAGGAGAGGGACTGGGGGTTGAATATGAGAGAGGAGAGGGACTGGGGGTTTATTATGAGAGGAGAGGGACTGGGGGTTCAATATGAGAGGAGAGGGACTGGGGGTTGAATATGAGAGAGGAGAGGGACTGGGGATTGAATATGAGAGGAGAGGGACTGGGGGTTGAATATGGGAGAGAAGAGGGACTGGGGGTTGAATATGGGAGGAGAGGGACTGGGGGTTGAATATGGGAGGAGAGGGACTGGGGGTTGAATATGGGAGGAGAGGGACTGGGGGTTGAATATGGGAGGAGAGGGACTGGGGGTTGAATATGAGAGAGGAGAGGGACTGGGGGTTGAATATGAGAGGAGAGGGACTGGGGGTTGAATATGAGAGGAGAGGGACTGGGGGTTGAATATGAGAGGAGAGGGACTGGGGGTTGAATATGGGAGGAGAGGGACTGGGGGTTGAATATGAGAGGAGAGGGACTGGGGGTTGAATATGAGAGGAGAGGGACTGGGGGTTGAATATGGGAGGAGAGGGACTGGGGGTTTATTATGGGAGGAGAGGGACTGGGGGTTGAATATGAGAGGAGAGGGACTGGGGGTTGAATATGAGAGGAGAGGGACTGGGGGTTGAATATGAGAGGAGAGGGACTGGGGGTTGAATATGAGAGGAGAGGGACTGGGGGTTGAATATGAGAGGAGAGGGACTGGGGGTTGAATATGGGAGGAGAGGGACTGGGGGTTGAATATGGGAGGAGAGGGACTGGGTGTTGAATATGGGAGGAGAGGGACTGGGGGTTGAATATGGGAGGAGAAGGACTGGGGGTTGAATATGAGAGGAGAGGGACTGGGGGTTGAATATGGGAGGAGAGGGACTGGGGGTTGAGTATGAGAGGAGAGGGACTGGGGGTTGAGTATGAGAGAGGAGAGGGACTGGGGGTTGAATATGAGAGGAGAGGGACTGGGGGTTGAGTATGAGAGGAGAGGGACTGGGCGTTGAATATGAGAGGAGAGGAACTGGGGGTTGAATATGAGAGGAGAGGGACTGGGGGTTGAATATGAGAGGAGAGGGACTGGGGGTTGAATATGAGAGAGGAGAGGGACTGGGGGTTGAATATGAGAGGAGAGGCACTGGGGGTTGAATATGGGAGGAGAGGGACTGGGGGTTGAATATGGGAGGAGAGGGACTGGGGGTTGAATATGAGAGGAGAGGGACTGGGGGTTTAATATGGGAGAGGAGAGGGACTGGGGCTTGAATATGGGAGGAGAGGGACTGGGGGTTGAATATGAGAGAGGAGAGGGACTGGGGGTTGAATATGAGAGGAGAGGGACTCGGGGTTGAATATGAGAGGTGAGGGACTGGGGGTTGAATATGAGAGGAGAGGGACTGGGGGTTGAATATGAGAGGAGAGGGACTGGGAGTTAAATATGGGAGGAGAGGGACTGGGGGTTGAATATGAGAGGAGAGGGACTGGGGGTTGAATATGAGCGGAGAGGGACTGGGGGTTGAATATGAGAGGAGAAGGACTGGGGTTGAATATGGGAGGAGAGGGACTGGGGGTTGAATATGAGAGGAGAGGGACTGGGGTTGAATATGAGAGGAGAAGGACTGGGGTTGAATATGAGAGGAGAGGAACTGGGGGTTGAATATGAGAGGAGAGGGACTGGGGGTTGAATATGAGAGGAGAGGAACTGGGGGTTGAATATGAGCGGAGAGGGACTGGGGGTTGAATATGAGAGGAGAAGGACTGGGGTTGAATATGGGAGGAGAGGGACTGGGGGTTGAATATGAGAGAAGAGGGACTGGGGGTTGAATATGAGAGGAGAGGGACTGGGGGTTGAATATGAGCGGAGAGGGACTGGGGGTTGAGTATGAGAGAGGAGAGGGACTGGGGGTTGAATATGAGAGGAGAGGGACTGGGGGTTGAGTATGAGAGGAGAGGGACTGGGCGTTGAATATGAGAGGAGAGGAACTGGGGGTTGAATATGAGAGGAGAGGGACTGGGGGTGGAATATGAGAGGAGATGGACTGGGGGATGAATATGAGAGAGGAGAGGGACTGGGGTTTGAATATGAGAGGAGAGGCACTGGGGGTTGAATATGGGAGGAGAGGGACTGGGGGTTGAATATGGGAGGAGAGGGACTGGGGGTTGAATATGAGAGGAGAGGGACTGGGGGTTTAATATGGGAGAGGAGAGGGACTGGGGCTTGAATATGGGAGGAGAGGGACTGGGGGTTGAATATGAGAGAGGAGAGGGACTGGGGGTTGAATATGAGAGGAGAGGGACTGGGGGTTGAATATGAGAGGAGAGGGACTGGGAGTTAAATATGGGAGGAGAGGGACTGGGGGTTGAATATGAGAGGAGAGGGACTGGCGGTTGAATATGGGAGGAGAGGGACTGGGGGTTGAATATGGGAGGAGAGGGACATGGGGTTGAATATGGGAGGAGAGGGACTGGGGGTTGAATATGAGAGGAGAGGGACTGGGGGTTTAATATGGGAGAGGAGAGGGACTGGGGCTTGAATATGGGAGGAGAGGGACTGGGGGTTGAATATGAGAGAGGAGAGGGACTGGGGGTTGAATATGAGAGGAGAGGGACTGGGGGTTGAATATGGGAGGAGAGGGACTGGGGGTTGAATATGAGAGGAGAGGGACTGGGGGTTGAATATGAGCGGAGAGGGACTGGGGGTTGAATATGAGAGGAGAAGGACTGGGGTTGAATATGGGAGGAGAGGGACTGGGGGTTGAATATGAGAGGAGAGACCTGGGGGTTGAATATGAGCGGAGAGGGACTGGGGGTTCAATATGAGAGAGGAGAGGGACTGGGGGTTTAATATGGGAGAGGAGAGGTACTGGGGCTTGAATATGGGAGGAGAGGGACTGGGGTTGAATATGAGAGAGGAGAGGGACTGGGGGTTGAATATGAGAGGAGAGGGACTGGGGGTTGAATATGAGAGGAGAGGGACTGGGGGTTGAATATGAGAGAAGAGGGACTGGGGGTTGAATATGGGAGGAGAGGGACTGGGGGTTGAATATGGGAGGAGAGGGACTGGGGGTTGAAAATATGAGAGGAGAGGAACTGGGGGTTGAGTATGAGAGGAGAGGGACTGGGGGTTTATTATGAGAGAGGAGAGGGACTGGGGGTTGAATATGAGAGGAGAGGGACTGGGGGTTGAATATGAGAGGAGAGGGACTGGGGGTTGAATATGAGAGAGGAGAGGGACTGGGGGTTTATTATGAGAGGAGAGGGACTAGGGGTTGATTATGAGAGAGGAGAGGGACTTTGGGTTTATTATGAGAGAGCAGAGGGACTGGGGGTTTAATATGAGAGGAGAGGGACTGGGGGTTGAATATGAGAGGAGAGGGACTGGGGGTTGAATATGAGAGGAGAGGGACTGGGGGTTGAATATGGGAGAGGAGAGGGACTGGGGATTGAATATGGGAGGAGAGGGACTGGGGGTTGATTATGAGAGAGGAGAGTGACTGGGGGTTGAATATGAGAGAGGAGAGGGACTGGGGGTTGAATATGAGAGGAGAGGGACTGGGGGTTGAATATGAGAGGAGAGGGACTGGGAGTTAAATATGGGAGGAGAGGGACTGGGGGTTGAATATGAGAGGAGAGGGACTGGCGGTTGAATATGGGAGGAGAGGGACTGGGGGTTGAATATGGGAGGAGAGGGACATGGGGTTGAATATGGGAGGAGAGGGACTGGGGGTTGAATATGAGAGGAGAGGGACTGGGGGTTTAATATGGGAGAGGAGAGGGACTGGGGCTTGAATATGGGAGGAGAGGGACTGGGGGTTGAATATGAGAGAGGAGAGGGACTGGGGGTTGAATATGAGAGAGGAGAGGGACTGGGGGTTGAATATGAGAGGAGAGGGACTGGGGGTTGAATATGGGAGGAGAGGGACTGGGGGTTGAATATGAGAGGAGAGGGACTGGGGGTTGAATATGAGCGGAGAGGGACTGGGGGTTGAATATGAGAGGAGAAGGACTGGGGTTGAATATGGGAGGAGAGGGACTGGGGGTTGAATATGAGAGGAGAGACCTGGGGGTTGAATATGAGCGGAGAGGGACTGGGGGTTCAATATGAGAGAGGAGAGGGACTGGGGGTTTAATATGGGAGAGGAGAGGTACTGGGGCTTGAATATGGGAGGAGAGGGACTGGGGGTTGAATATGAGAGAGGAGAGGGACTGGGGGTTGAATATGAGAGGAGAGGGACTGGGGGTTGAATATGAGAGGAGAGGGACTGGGGGTTGAATATGAGAGAAGAGGGACTGGGGGTTGAATATGGGAGGAGAGGGACTGGGGGTTGAATATGGGAGGAGAGGGACTGGGGGTTGAAAATATGAGAGGAGAGGAACTGGGGGTTGAGTATGAGAGGAGAGGGACTGGGGGTTTATTATGAGAGAGGAGAGGGACTGGGGGTTGAATATGAGAGGAGAGGGACTGGGGGTTGAATATGAGAGGAGAGGGACTGGGGGTTGAATATGAGAGAGGAGAGGGACTGGGGGTTTATTATGAGAGGAGAGGGACTAGGGGTTGATTATGAGAGAGGAGAGGGACTTTGGGTTTATTATGAGAGAGCAGAGGGACTGGGGGTTTAATATGAGAGGAGAGGGACTGGGGGTTGAATATGAGAGGAGAGGGACTGGGGGTTGAATATGAGAGGAGAGGGACTGGGGGTTGAATATGGGAGAGGAGAGGGACTGGGGATTGAATATGGGAGGAGAGGGACTGGGGGTTGATTATGAGAGAGGAGAGGGACTGGGTGTTTATTATGAGAGAGCAGAGGGACTGGGGGTTGAATATGAGAGGAGAGGGACTGGGGGTTGAATATGGGAGAGTAGAGGGACTGGGTGTTGAATATGAGAGGAGATGGACTGGGGGTTGAATATGGGAGGAGAGGGACTGGGGGTTGAATATGAGAGGAGAGGGACTGGGGGTTAATATGAGAGAGGAGAGGGACTGGGGGTTGAATATGAGAGGAGAGGGACTGGGGGTTGAATATGGGAGGAGAGGGACTGGGGGTTGAATATGGGAGGAGAGGGACTGGGTGTTGAATATGGGAGGAGAGGGACTGGGGGTTGAATATGAGAGGAGACGGACTGGGGGTTGAATATGAGAGGAGAGGGACTGGGGGTTGAATATGAGAGGAGAGGGACTGGGGGTTGAATATGGGAGGAGAGGGACTGGGGGTTAAATATGAGAGGAGAGGGACTGGGGGTAGAATATGAGAGGAGAGGGACTGGGGGTAGAATATGAGAGGAGAGGGACTGGGGGTTGAATATGAGAGGAGAGGGACTGGGGGTTGAATATGGGAGGAGAGGGACTGGGGGTTGAATATGGGAGGAGAGGGACTGTGGGTTGAATATGGGAGGAGAGGGACTGGGGGTTGAAAATATGAGAGGAGAGGGACTGGGGGTTGAATATGAGAGAGGAGAGGGACTGGGGGTTGAATATGAGAGGAGAGGGACTGGGGGTTGAATATGAGAGGAGAGGGACTGGGGTTTGAATATGAGAGGAGAGGGACTGGGGGTTGAATATGTGAGGAGAGGGACTGGGGGTTGAATATGGGAGACGAGAGGGACTGGGGGTTGAATATGGGAGGAGAGGGACTGGGGGTTGAATATGAGAGGAGAGGGACTGGGGGTTGAATATGAGAGGAGAGGGACTGGGGGTTGAATATGAGAGGAGAGGGACTGGGGGTTGAATATGAGAGGAGAGGGACTGGGGGTTGAATATGAGAGGAGAGGGACTGGGGGTTGAATATGAGAGGAGAGGGACTGGGGGTTGAATAAGAAAGAGGAGAGGGACTGGGGGTTGAATAAGAGAGAGGAGAGGGACTGGGGGTTGAATATGAGAGGAGAGGGACTGGGGGTTGAATATGAGAGGAGAGGGACTGGGGGTTGAATATGAGAGGAGAGGGACTGGGGGTTGAATATGAGAGGAGAGAGACTGGGGGTTGAATATGAGAGGAGATGGACTGCGGATTGAATATGAGAGGAGAGGAACTGGGGGTTGAATATGAGAGAGGAGAGGGACTGGGGGTTGAATATGACAGGGGAGGAACTGGGGGTTGAATATGAGAGGAGAGGAACTGAGAGTTGAATATGAGAGGAGAGGGACTGGGGGTTGAATATGAGAGGAGAGGGACTGGGTGTTGAATATGAGAGGAGAGGGACTGGGGGTTGAATATGAGAGAGGAGAGGGACTGGGGGTTTATTATGAGAGGAGAGGGACTGGGGGTTGATTATGAGAGAGGAGAGGGACTGGGGGTTTATTATGAGAGAGCAGAGGGACTGGGGGTTGAATATGAGAGGAGAGGGACTGGGGGTTGAATATGAGAGGAGAGGGACTGGGGTTTGAATATGAGAGGAGAGGGACTGGGGGTTGAATATGAGAGGAGAGGGACTGGGGGTTGAATATGGGAGACGAGAGGGACTGGGAGTTGAATATGGGAGGAGAGGGACTGGGGGTTGAATATGAGAGGAGAGGGACTGGGGGTTGAATATGAGAGGAGAGGGACTGGGGGTTGAATATGAGAGGAGAGGGACTGGGGGTTGAATATGAGAGGAGAGGGACTGGGGGTTGAATATGAGAGGAGAGGGACTGGGGGTTGAATATGAGAGGAGAGGGACTGGGGGTTGAATAAGAGAGAGGAGAGGGACTGGGGGTTGAATAAGAGAGAGGAGAGGGACTGGGGGTTGAATATGAGAGGAGAGGGACTGGGGGTTGAATATGAGAGGAGAGGGACTGGGGGTTGAATATGAGAGGAGAGGGACTGGGGGTTGAATATGAGAGGAGATGGACTGCGGATTGAATATGAGAGGAGAGGAACTGGGGGTTGAATATGAGAGAGGAGAGGGACTGGGGGTTGAATATGACAGGGGAGGAACTGGGGGTTGAATATGAGAGGAGAGGAACTGAGAGTTGAATATGAGAGGAGAGGAACTGGGGGTTGAATATGAGAGGAGAGGAACTGGGGGTTGAATATGAGAGGAGAGGGACTGGGGGTTGAATATGAGAGGAGAGGAACTGGGGGTTGAATATGAGAGGAGAGGGACTGGGGGTTGAATATGAGAGGAGAGGGACTGGGGGTTGAGTATGAGAGGAGAGGAACTGGGGTGTTGAATATGAGAGGAGAGGGACTGGGGGTTGAATATGAGAGGAGAGGGACTGGGGGTTGAATATGGGAGGAGAGGAACTGGGGGTTGATTATGAGAGGAGAGGGACTGGGGGTTGAATATGAGAGGAGAGGAACTGGGGGTTGAATATGAGAGGAGAGGGACTGGGTGTTGAATATGAGAGGAGAGGGACTGGGGGTTGAATATGAGAGAGGAGAGGGACTGGGGGTTTATTATGAGAGGAGAGGGACTGGGGGTTGATTATGAGAGAGGAGAGGGACTGGGGGTTTATTATGAGAGAGCAGAGGGACTGGGGGTTGAATATGAGAGGAGAGGGACTGGGGGTTGAATATGAGAGGAGAGGGACTGGGGTTTGAATATGAGAGGAGAGGGACTGGGGGTTGAATATGAGAGGAGAGGGACTGGGGGTTGAATATGGGAGACGAGAGGGACTGGGGGTTGAATATGGGAGGAGAGGGACTGGGGGTTGAATATGAGAGGAGAGGGACTGGGGGTTGAATATGAGAGGAGAGGGACTGGGGGTTGAATATGAGAGGAGAGGGACTGGGGGTTGAATATGAGAGGAGAGGGACTGGGGGTTGAATATGAGAGGAGAGGGACTGGGGGTTGAATATGAGAGGAGAGGGACTGGGGGTTGAATAAGAGAGAGGAGAGGGACTGGGGGTTGAATAAGAGAGAGGAGAGGGACTGGGGGTTGAATATGAGAGGAGAGGGACTGGGGGTTGAATATGAGAGGAGAGGGACTGGGGGTTGAATATGAGAGGATAGGGACTGGGGGTTGAATATGAGAGGAGATGGACTGCGGATTGAATATGAGAGGAGAGGAACTGGGGGTTGAATATGAGAGAGGAGAGGGACTGGGGGTTGAATATGACAGGGGAGGAACTGGGGGTTGAATATGAGAGGAGAGGAACTGAGAGTTGAATATGAGAGGAGAGGAACTGGGGGTTGAATATGAGAGGAGAGGAACTGGGGGTTGAATATGAGAGGAGAGGGACTGGGGGTTGAATATGAGAGGAGAGGAACTGGGGGTTGAATATGAGAGGAGAGGGACTGGGGGTTGAATATGAGAGGAGAGGGACTGGGGGTTGAGTATGAGAGGAGAGGAACTGGGGTGTTGAATATGAGAGGAGAGGGACTGGGGGTTGAATATGAGAGGAGAGGGACTGGGGGTTGAATATGGGAGGAGAGGAACTGGGGGTTGATTATGAGAGGAGAGGGACTGGGGGTTGAATATGAGAGGAGAGGAACTGGGGGTTGAATATGAGAGGAGAGGGACTGGGGGTTGAATATGAGAGGAGAGGAACTGGGGGTAGAATATGAGAGGAGAGGGACTGGGGGTTGAATATGAGAGGAGAGGAACTGGGGGTTGAATATGAGAGGAGAGGGACTGGGGGTTGAGTATGAGAGGAGAGGGACTGGGGGTTGAATATGAGAGGAGAGGGACTGGGGGTTGAATATGAGAGGAGAGGGACTGGGGGTTGAATATGAGAGGAGAGGGACTGGGGGTTGAATATGGGAGGAGAGGGACTGGGGGTTGAATATGAGAGGAGAGGGACTGGGGGTTGAATATGAGAGGAGAGGGACTGGGGGTTGAATATGAGAGGAGAGGGACTGGGGGTTGAATATGAGAGGAGAGGGACTGGGGGTTGAATATGAGAGGAGAGGGACTGGGGGTTGAATATGAGAGGAGAGAGACTGGGGGTTGAATATGAGAGGAGAGGGACTGGGGATTGAATATGAGAGGAGAGGGACTGGGGATTGAATATGGGAGAGGAGAGGGACTGGGGGTTGAATATGAGAGAGGAGAGGGACTGGGGGTTGAATATGACAGGGGAGGAACTGGGGGTTGAATATGAGAGGAGAGGGACTGGGGGTTGAATATGAGAGGAGAGGGACTGGGGGTTGAATATGAGAGGAGAGGGACTGGGGGTTGAATATGAGAGGAGAGGGACTGGGGGTTGAATATGAGAGGAGAGGGACTGGGGGTTGAATATGAGAGGAGAGGGACTGGGGGTTGAGTATGAGAGGAGAGGGACTGGGGATTGAATATGAGAGGAGAGGGACTGGCGATTGAATATGAGAGGAGAGGGACTGGGGGTTGAATATGAGAGGAGAGGGACTGGGGGTTGAATATGGGAGGAGAGGGACTGGGGGTTGAATATGGGAGGAGAGGGACTGGGGGTTGAATATGAGAGGAGAGGAACTGGGGGTTGAATATGAGAGGAGAGGGACTGGGGGTTGAATATGAGAGGAGAGGGACTGGGGGTTGAATATGAGAGGAGAGGAACTGGGGGTTTATTATGAGAGGAGAGGGACTGGGGGTTGAATATGAGAGGAGAGGGACTGAGGGTTGAATATGAGAGGAGAGGGACTGGGGGTTGAATATGGGAGGAGAGGGACTGGGGGTTGAATATGAGAGAGGAGAGGGACTGGGGGTTGAATATGAGAGAGGAGAGGGACTGGGGGTTGAATATGAGAGGAGAGGGACTGGGGTTTGAATATGAGAGGAGAGGGACTGGGGGTTGAATATGGGAGGAGAGGGACTGGGGGTTGAATATGAGAGGAGAGGGACTGGGGGTTGAATATGAGAGGAGAGGGACTGGGGGTTGAATATGAGAGGAGAGGGACTGGGGGTTGAATATGAGAGGAGAGGGACTGGGGGTTGAATATGAGAGGAGAGGGACTGGGGGTTGAATATGGGAGGAGAGGGACTGGGGGTTGAATATGAGAGGAGAGGGACTGGGGGTTGAATATGGGAGGAGAGGGACTGGGGTTTGAATATGAGAGGAGAGGGACTGGGGGTTGAATATGAGAGGAGAGGGACTGGGGGTTGAATATGAGAGGAGAGGGACTGGGGGTTGAATATGAGAGGAGAGGGACTGGGGGTTGAATATGAGATGAGAGGGACTGGGGGTTGAATATGGGAGGAGAGGTACTGGGGGTTGAATATGGGAGGAGAGGGACTGGGGGTTGAATATGAGAGGAGAGGGACTGGGGGTTGAATATGACAGGGGAGGAACTGGGGGTTGAATATGAGAGGAGAGGGACTGGGGGTTGAATATGAGAGGAGAGGAACTGGGGGTTGAATATGAGAGGAGAAGAACTGAGGGTTGAATATGAGAGGAGAGGGACTGGGGGTTGAATATGAGAGGAGAGGAACTGGGGGTTGAATATGAGAGGAGAGGGACTGGGGGTTGAGTATGAGAGGAGAGGGACTGGGGGTTGAATATGAGAGGAGAGGGACTGGCGATTGAATATGAGAGGAGAGGGACTGGGGGTTGAATATGAGAGGAGAGGGACTGGGGGTTGAATATGGGAGGAGAGGGACTGGGGGTTGAATATGGGAGGAGAGGGACTGGGGGTTGAATATGAGAGGAGAGGAACTGGGGGTTGAATATGAGAGGAGAGGGACTGGGGGTTGAATATGAGAGGAGAGGGACTGGGGGTTGAATATGAGAGGAGAGGAACTGGGGGTTTATTATGAGAGGAGAGGGACTGGGGGTTGAATATGAGAGGAGAGGGACTGAGGGTTGAATATGAGAGGAGAGGGACTGGGGGTTGAATATGGGAGGAGAGGGACTGGGGGTTGAATATGAGAGAGGAGAGGGACTGGGGGTTGAATATGAGAGAGGAGAGGGACTGGGGGTTGAATATGAGAGGAGAGGGACTGGGGTTTGAATATGAGAGGAGAGGGACTGGGGGTTGAATATGGGAGGAGAGGGACTGGGGGTTGAATATGAGAGGAGAGGGACTGGGGGTTGAATATGAGAGGAGAGGGACTGGGGGTTGAATATGAGAGGAGAGGGACTGGGGGTTGAATATGAGAGGAGAGGGACTGGGGGTTGAATATGAGAGGAGAGGGACTGGGGGTTGAATATGGGAGGAGAGGGACTGGGGGTTGAATATGAGAGGAGAGGGACTGGGGGTTGAATATGGGAGGAGAGGGACTGGGGTTTGAATATGAGAGGAGAGGGACTGGGGGTTGAATATGAGAGGAGAGGGACTGGGGGTTGAATATGAGAGGAGAGGGACTGGGGGTTGAATATGAGAGGAGAGGGACTGGGGGTTGAATATGAGATGAGAGGGACTGGGGGTTGAATATGGGAGGAGAGGTACTGGGGGTTGAATATGGGAGGAGAGGGACTGGGGGTTGAATATGAGAGGAGAGGGACTGGGGGTTGAATATGACAGGGGAGGAACTGGGGGTTGAATATGAGAGGAGAGGGACTGGGGGTTGAATATGAGAGGAGAGGAACTGGGGGTTGAATATGAGAGGAGAAGAACTGAGGGTTGAATATGAGAGGAGAGGGACTGGGGGTTGAATATGAGAGGAGAGGAACTGGGGGTTGAATATGAGAGGAGAGGGACTGGGGGTTGAATATGAGAGGAGAGGAACTGGGGGTTGAATATGAGAGGAGAGGGACTGGGGGTTGAGTATGAGAGGAGAGGAACTGGGGGTTGAGTATGAGAGGAGAGGAACTGGGGGTTGAATATGAGAGGAGAGGGACTGGGGGTTGAATATGAGAGGAGAGGGACTGGGGGTTGAATATGGGAGGAGAGGAACTGGGGGTTGATTATGAGAGGAGAGGGACTGGGGGTTGAATATGAGAGGAGAGGAACTGGGGGTTGAATATGAGAGGAGAGGGACTGGGGGTTGAATATGAGAGGAGAGGAACTGGGGTTAGAATATGAGAGGAGAGGGACTGGGGGTTGAATATGAGAGGAGAGGAACTGGGGGTTGAATATGAGAGGAGAGGGACTGGGGGTTGAGTATGAGAGGAGAGGGACTGGGGGTTGAATATGAGAGGAGAGGGACTGGGGGTTGAATATGAGAGGAGAGGGACTGGGGGTTGAATATGAGAGGAGAGGGACTGGGGGTTGAATATGGGAGGAGAGGGACTGGGGGTTGAATATGGGAGGAGAGGGACTGGGGGTTGAATATGGGAGGAGAGGGACTGGGGGTTGAATATGGGAGAGGAGAGGGACTGGGGGTTGAATATGAGAGAGGAGAGGGACTGGGGGTTGAATATGACAGAGGAGGAACTGGGGGTTGAATATGAGAGGAGAGGGACTGGGGGTTGAATATGAGAGGAGAGGAACTGGGGGTTGAATATGAGAGGAGAGGAACTGGGGGTTGAATATGAGAGGAGAGGAACTGGGGGTTGAATATGAGAGGAGAGGGACTGGGGGTTGAGTATGAGAGGAGAGGAACTGGGGGTTGAATATGAGAGGAGAGGGAGTGGGGGTTGAATATGAGAGGAGAGGGACTGGGGGTTGAATATGGGAGTAGAGGAACTGGGGGTTGATTATGAGAGGAGAGGGACTGGGGGTTGAATATGAGAGGAGAGGAACTGGGGGTTGAATATGAGAGGAGAGGGACTGGGGGTTGAATATGAGAGGAGAGGAACTGGGGGTAGAATATGAGAGGAGAGGGACTGGGGGTTGAATATGAGAGGAGAGGAACTGGCGGTTGAATATGAGAGGAGAGGGACTGGGGGTTGAGTATGAGAGGAGAGGGACTGGGGGTTGAATATGAGAGGAGAGGGACTGGGGGTTGAATATGAGAGGAGAGGGACTGGGGGTTGAATATGAGAGGAGAGGGACTGGGGGTTGAATATGAGAGGAGAGGGACTGGGGTTGAATATGAGAGGAGAGGGACTGGGAGTTGAATATGAGAGGAGAGGGACTGGGGGTTGAATATGAGAGGAGAGGGACTGGGGGTTGAATATGAGAGGAGAGGGACTGGGGGTTTATTATGGGAGGAGAGGGACTGGGGGTTGAATATGAGAGGAGAGGGAATGGGGGTTTATTATGCGAGGAGAGGGACTGGGGGTTGAATATGAGAGGAGAGGCTCTGGGGGTTGAGTATGAGAGGAGCGGGACTGGGGGTTGAGTATGAGAGGGGAGGAACTGGGGGTTGAATATGAGAGGAGAGGGACTGGGGGTTGAATATGGGAGGAGAGGGACTGGGGTTTGAATATGAGAGGAGAGGGACTGGGGGTTGAATATGAGAGGAGAGGGACTGGGGGTTGAATATGAGAGGAGAGGGACTGGGGGTTGAATATGAGAGGAGAGGGACTGGGGGTTGAATATGAGAGGAGAGGGACTGGGGGTTGAGTATGAGAGGAGAGGAACTGGGGGTTGAGTATGAGAGGAGAGGAACTGGGGGTTGAATATGAGAGGAGAGGGACTGGGGGTTGAATATGAGAGGAGAGGGACTGGGGGTTGAATATGGGAGGAGAGGAACTGGGGGTTGATTATGAGAGGAGAGGGACTGGGGGTTGAATATGAGAGGAGAGGAACTGGGGGTTGAATATGAGAGGAGAGGGACTGGGGGTTGAATATGAGAGGAGAGGAACTGGGGTTAGAATATGAGAGGAGAGGGACTGGGGGTTGAATATGAGAGGAGAGGAACTGGGGGTTGAATATGAGAGGAGAGGGACTGGGGGTTGAGTATGAGAGGAGAGGGACTGGGGGTTGAATATGAGAGGAGAGGGACTGGGGGTTGAATATGAGAGGAGAGGGACTGGTGGTTGAATATGAGAGGAGAGGAACTGGGGGTTGAATATGGGAGGAGAGGGACTGGGGGTTGAATATGGGAGGAGAGGGACTGGGGGTTGAATATGGGAGGAGAGGGACTGGGGGTTGAATATGGGAGAGGAGAGGGACTGGGGGTTGAATATGAGAGAGGAGAGGGACTGGGGGTTGAATATGACAGAGGAGGAACTGGGGGTTGAATATGAGAGGACAGGGACTGGGGGTTGAATATGAGAGGAGAGGAACTGGGGGTTGAATATGAGAGGAGAGGAACTGGGGGTTGAATATGAGAGGAGAGGAACTGGGGGTTGAATATGAGAGGAGAGGGACTGGGGGTTGAGTATGAGAGGAGAGGAACTGGGGGTTGAATATGAGAGGAGAGGGACTGGGGGTTGAATATGGGAGTAGAGGAACTGGGGGTTGAATATGGGAGTAGAGGAACTGGGGGTTGATTATGAGAGGAGAGGGACTGGGGGTTGAATATGAGAGGAGAGGAACTGGGGGTTGAATATGAGAGGAGAGGGACTGGGGGTTGAATATGAGAGGAGAGGAACTGGGGGTAGAATATGAGAGGAGAGGGACTGGGGGTTGAATATGAGAGGAGAGGAACTGGGGGTTGAATATGAGAGGAGAGGGACTGGGGGTTGAGTATGAGAGGAGAGGGACTGGGGGTTGAATATGAGAGGAGAGGGACTGGGGGTTGAATATGAGAGGAGAGGGACTGGGGGTTGAATATGAGAGGAGAGGGACTGGGGGTTGAATATGAGAGAAGAGGGACTGGGGTTGAATATGAGAGGAGAGGGACTGGGAGTTGAATATGAGAGGAGAGGGACTGGGGGTTGAATATGAGAGGAGAGGGACTGGGGGTTGAATATGAGAGGAGAGGGACTGGGGGTTTATTATGGGAGGAGAGGGACTGGGGGTTGAATATGAGAGGAGAGGGAATGGGGGTTTATTATGCGAGGAGAGGGACTGGGGGTTGAAAATGAGAGGAGAGGCTCTGGGGGTTGAGTATGAGAGGAGAGGGACTGGGGGTTGAGTATGAGAGGGGAGGACCTGGGGGTTGAATATGAGAGGAGAGGGACTGGGGGTTGAATATGAGAGGAGAGGAACTGCGGGTTGAATATGAGAGGAGAGGAACTGGGGGTTGAATATGAGAGGAGAGGGACAGGGGGTTGAATATGAGAGGAGAGGGACTGGGGTTGAATATGAGAGGAGAGGAACTGGGGGTTGAATATGAGAGGAGAGGGACTGGGGGTTGAATATGAGAGGAGAGGAACTGGGGGTTGAATATGAGAGGAGAGGGACAGGGGGTTGAATATGAGAGGAGAGGGACTGGGGGTTGAATATGAGAGGAGAGGAACTGGGGGTTGAATATGAGAGGAGAGGGACTGGGGGTTGAATATGAGAGGAGAGGGACTGGGGGTTGAATATGGGAGGAGAGGGACTGGGGGTTGAATATGGGAGGAGAGGGACTGGGGGTTGATAAGGAGAGGAGAGGGACTGGGGGTTGAATATGAGAGGAGATGGACTGGGGGTTGAATATGAGAGGAGAGGGACTGGAGGTTGAATATGGGAGGAGAGGGACTGGGGGTTGAATATGGGAGGAGAGGGACTGGGGGTTGAATATGAGAGGAGAGGGACTGGGGGTTGAATATGAGAGGAGAGGGACTGGGGGTTGAATATGAGAGGAGAGGGACTGGGGGTTGAATATGGGAGGAGAGGGACTGGGGGTTGAATATGGGAGGAGAGGGACTGGGGGTTGAATATGGGAGGAGAGGGACTGGGGGTTGAATATGAGAGGAGAGGGACTGGGTGTTGAATATGAGAGGAGAGGGACTGGGGGTTGAATATGAGAGGAGAGGGACTGGGGGTTGAATATGAGAGGAGAGGGACTGGGGGTTGAATAAGAGAGAGGAGAGGGACTGGGGGTTGAATAAGAGAGAGGAGAGGGACTGGGGGTTGAATATGAGAGGAGAGGGACTGGGGGTTGAATATGAGAGGAGAGGGACTGGGGGTTGAATATGCGAGGAGAGGGACTGGGGGTTGAATATGAGAGGAGAGGCTCTGGGGGTTGAGTATGAGAGGAGAGGGACTGGGGGTTGAGTATGAGAGGGGAGGAATTGGGGGTTGAATATGAGAGGAGAGGGACTGGGGGTTGAATATGAGAGGAGAGGAACTGCGGGTTGAATATGAGAGGAGAGGAACTGGGGGTTGAATATGAGAGGAGAGGGACTGGGGGTTGAGTATGAGAGGAGAGGAACTGGGGGTTGAGTATGAGAGGAGAGGGACTGGGGGTTGAATATGAGAGGAGAGGGACTGGGGGTTGAATATGGGAGGAGAGGAACTGGGGGTTGATTATGAGAGGAGAGGGACTGGGGGTTGAATATGAGAGGAGAGGAACTGGGGGTTGAATATGAGAGGAGAGGGACTGGGGGTTGAATATGAGAGGAGAGGAACTGGGGGTAGAATATGAGAGGAGAGGGACTGGGGGTTGAATATGAGAGGAGAGGAACTGGGGGATGAATATGAGAGGAGAGGGACTGGGGGTTGAGTATGAGAGGAGAGGGACTGGGGGTTGAGTATGAGAGGAGAGGGACTGGGGGTTGAATATGAGAGGAGAGGAACTGGGGGTTGAATATGAGAGGAGAGGGACTGGGGGTTGAGTATGAGAGGAGAGGGACTGGGGGTTGAATATGAGAGGAGAGGAACTGGGGGTTGAATATGAGAGGAGAGGGACTGGGGGTTGAATAAGAGAGAGGAGAGGGACTGGGGTTTGAATAAGAGAGAGGAGAGGGACTGGGGGTTGAATATGAGAGGAGAGGGACTGGGGGTTGAATATGAGAGGAGAGGGACTGGGGGTTGAATATGAGAGGAGAGGGACTGGGGGTTGAATATGAGAGGAGAGGGACTGGGCGTTGAATATGAGAGGAGAGAGACTGGGGGTTGAATATGAGAGGAGAGGAACTGGGGGTTGAATATGAGAGGAGAGGGACTGGGGGTTGAATATGAGAGGAGAGGGACTGGGGGTTGAATATGGGAGGAGAGGGACTGGGGGTTGAATATGGGAGGAGAGGGACTGGGGGTTGATAAGGAGAGGAGAGGGACTGGGGGTTGAATATGAGAGGAGATGGACTGGGGGTTGAATATGAGAGGAGAGGGACTGGAGGTTGAATATGGGAGGAGAGGGACTGGGGGTTGAATATGGGAGGAGAGGGACTGGGGGTTGAATATGAGAGGAGAGGGACTGGGGGTTGAATATGAGAGGAGAGGGACTGGGGGTTGAATATGAGAGGAGAGGGACTGGGGGTTGAATATGGGAGGAGAGGGACTGGGGGTTGAATATGGGAGGAGAGGGACTGGGGGTTGAATATGGGAGGAGAGGGACTGGGGGTTGAATATGAGAGGAGAGGGACTGGGTGTTGAATATGAGAGGAGAGGGACTGGGGGTTGAATATGAGAGGAGAGGGACTGGGGGTTGAATATGAGAGGAGAGGGACTGGGGGTTGAATAAGAGAGAGGAGAGGGACTGGGGGTTGAATAAGAGAGAGGAGAGGGACTGGGGGTTGAATATGAGAGGAGAGGGACTGGGGGTTGAATATGAGAGGAGAGGGACTGGGGGTTGAATATGCGAGGAGAGGGACTGGGGGTTGAATATGAGAGGAGAGGCTCTGGGGGTTGAGTATGAGAGGAGAGGGACTGGGGGTTGAGTATGAGAGGGGAGGAATTGGGGGTTGAATATGAGAGGAGAGGGACTGGGGGTTGAATATGAGAGGAGAGGAACTGCGGGTTGAATATGAGAGGAGAGGAACTGGGGGTTGAATATGAGAGGAGAGGGACTGGGGGTTGAGTATGAGAGGAGAGGAACTGGGGGTTGAGTATGAGAGGAGAGGGACTGGGGGTTGAATATGAGAGGAGAGGGACTGGGGGTTGAATATGGGAGGAGAGGAACTGGGGGTTGATTATGAGAGGAGAGGGACTGGGGGTTGAATATGAGAGGAGAGGAACTGGGGGTTGAATATGAGAGGAGAGGGACTGGGGGTTGAATATGAGAGGAGAGGAACTGGGGGTAGAATATGAGAGGAGAGGGACTGGGGGTTGAATATGAGAGGAGAGGAACTGGGGGATGAATATGAGAGGAGAGGGACTGGGGGTTGAGTATGAGAGGAGAGGGACTGGGGGTTGAGTATGAGAGGAGAGGGACTGGGGGTTGAATATGAGAGGAGAGGAACTGGGGGTTGAATATGAGAGGAGAGGGACTGGGGGTTGAGTATGAGAGGAGAGGGACTGGGGGTTGAATATGAGAGGAGAGGAACTGGGGGTTGAATATGAGAGGAGAGGGACTGGGGGTTGAATAAGAGAGAGGAGAGGGACTGGGGTTTGAATAAGAGAGAGGAGAGGGACTGGGGGTTGAATATGAGAGGAGAGGGACTGGGGGTTGAATATGAGAGGAGAGGGACTGGGGGTTGAATATGAGAGGAGAGGGACTGGGGGTTGAATATGAGAGGAGAGGGACTGGGCGTTGAATATGAGAGGAGAGAGACTGGGGGTTGAATATGAGAGGAGAGGGACTGGGGATTGAATATGAGAGGAGAGGGACTGGGGATTGAATATGGGAGGAGAGGGACTGGGGGTTGAGTATGAGAGGAGAGGAACTGGGGGTTGAATATGAGAGGAGAGGGACTGGTGGTTGAATATGAGAGGAGAGGAACTGGGGGTTGAATATGAGAGGAGAGGGACAGGGGGTTGAATATGAGAGGAGAGGGACTGGGGGTTGAATATGAGAGGAGAGGAACTGGGGGTTGAATATGAGAGGAGAGGGACTGGGGGTTGAATATGAGAGGAGAGGAACTGGGGGTTGAATATGAGAGGAGAGGGACAGGGGGTTGAATATGAGAGGAGAGGGACTGGGGTTGAATATGAGAGGAGAGGAACTGGGGGTTGAATATGAGAGGAGAGGGACTGGGGGTTGAATATGAGAGGAGAGGGACTGGGGGTTGAATATGGGAGGAGAGGGACTGGGGGTTGAATATGAGAGGAGAGGGACTGGGGGTTGAATATGAGAGGAGAGGGACTGGGGGTTGAATATGAGAGGAGAGGGACTGGGGGTTGAATATGAGAGGAGAGGGACTGGGGGTTGAATATGAGAGGAGAGAGACTGGGGGTTGAATATGAGAGGAGAGGGACTGGGGATTGAATATGAGAGGAGAGGGACTGGGGATTGAATATGGGAGAGGAGAGGGACTGGGGGTTGAATATGAGAGAGTAGAGGGACTGGGGGTTGAATATGACATGGGAGGAACTGGGGGTTGAATATGAGAGGAGAGGGACTGGGGGTTGAATATGAGAGGAGAGGAACTGGGGGTTGAATATGAGAGGAGAGGGACTGGGGGTTGAATAAGAGAGAGGAGAGGGACTGGGGTTTGAATAAGAGAGAGGAGAGGGACTGGGGGTTGAATATGAGAGGAGAGGGACTGGGGGTTGAATATGAGAGGAGAGGGACTGGGGGTTGAATATGAGAGGAGAGGGACTGGGGGTTGAATATGAGAGGAGAGGGACTGGGCGTTGAATATGAGAGGAGAGAGACTGGTGGTTGAATATGAGAGGAGAGGAACTGGGGGTTGAATATGAGAGGAGAGGGACAGGGGGTTGAATATGAGAGGAGAGGGACTGGGGGTTGAATATGAGAGGAGAGGAACTGGGGGTTGAATATGAGAGGAGAGGGACTGGGGGTTGAATATGAGAGGAGAGGAACTGGGGGTTGAATATGAGAGGAGAGGGACAGGGGGTTGAATATGAGAGGAGAGGGACTGGGGTTGAATATGAGAGGAGAGGAACTGGGGGTTGAATATGAGAGGAGAGGGACTGGGGGTTGAATATGAGAGGAGAGGGACTGGGGGTTGAATATGGGAGGAGAGGGACTGGGGGTTGAATATGAGAGGAGAGGGACTGGGGGTTGAATATGAGAGGAGAGGGACTGGGGGTTGAATATGAGAGGAGAGGGACTGGGGGTTGAATATGAGAGGAGAGGGACTGGGGGTTGAATATGAGAGGAGAGAGACTGGGGGTTGAATATGAGAGGAGAGGGACTGGGGATTGAATATGAGAGGAGAGGGACTGGGGATTGAATATGGGAGAGGAGAGGGACTGGGGGTTGAATATGAGAGAGTAGAGGGACTGGGGGTTGAATATGACATGGGAGGAACTGGGGGTTGAATATGAGAGGAGAGGGACTGGGGGTTGAATATGAGAGGAGAGGAACTGGGGGTTGAATATGAGAGGAGAGGGACTGGGGGTTGAATATGAGAGGAGAGGGACTGGGGGTTGAATATGAGAGGAGAGGGACTGGGGGTTGAATATGAGAGGAGAGGAACTGGGGGTTGAATATGAGAGGAGAGGGACTGGGGGTTGAGTATGAGAGGAGAGGAACTGGGGGTTGAGTATGAGAGGAGAGAGACTGGGGGTTGAATATGAGAGGAGAGGGACTGGGGATTGAATATGAGAGGAGAGGGACTGGGGGTTGAATATGGGAGGAGAGGAACTGGGGGTTGATTATGAGAGGAGAGGGACTGGGGGTTGAATATGAGAGGAGAGGAACTGGGGGTTGAATATGAGAGGAGAGGGACTGGGGGTTGAATATGAGAGGAGAGGAACTGGGGTTAGAATATGAGAGGAGAGGGACTGGGGATTGAATATGAGAGGAGAGGAACTGGGGGTTGAATATGAGAGGAGAGGGACTGGGGGTTGAGTATGAGAGGAGAGGGACTGGGGGTTGAATATGAGAGGAGAGGGACTGGGGGTTGAATATGAGAGGAGAGGGACTGGGGGTTGAATATGAGAGGAGAGGGACTGGGGGTTGAATATGAGAGGAGAGAGACTGGGGGTTGAATATGAGAGGAGAGGGACTGGGGATTGAATATGAGATTAGAGGGACTGGGGATTGAATATGGGAGAGGAGAGGGACTGGGGGTTGAATATGAGAGAGGAGAGGTACAGGGGGTTGAATATGACAGAGGAGGAACTGGGGGTTGAATATGAGAGGAGAGGGACTGGGGGTTGAATATGAGAGGAGAGGTACTGGGGGTTGAATATGAGAGGAGAGGAACTGGGGGTTGAATATGAGAGGAGAGGAACTGGTGGTTGAATATGAGAGGAGAGGAACTGGGGGTTGAATATGAGAGGAGAGGTACAGGGGGTTGAATATGAGAGGAGAGGGACTGGGGGTTGAATATGAGAGGAGAGGAACTGGGGGTTGAATATGAGAGGAGAGGGACTGGGGGTTGAATATGAGAGGAGAGGAACTGGGGGTTGAATATGAGAGGAGAGGGACAGGGGGTTGAATATGAGAGGAGAGGGACTGGGGGTTGAATATGAGAGGAGAGGAACTGGGGGTTGAATATGAGAGGAGAGGGACTGTTGGTTGAATATGAGAGGAGAGGGACTGGGGGTTGAATATGGGAGGAGAGGGACTGGGGGTTGAATATGGGAGGAGAGGCACTGGGGGTTGATAAGGAGAGGAGAGGGACTGGGGGTTGAATATGAGAGGAGATGGACTGGGGTTTGAATATGAGATAAGAGGGACTGGAGGTTGAATATGGGAGGAGAGGGACTGGGGGTTGAATATGGGAGGAGAGGGACTGGGGGTTGAATATGAGAGGAGAGGGACTGGGGGTTGAATATGAGAGGAGAGGGACTGGGGGTTGAATATGGGAGGAGAGGGACTGGGGGTTGAATATGGGAGGAGAGGGACTGGGGGTTGAATATGGGAGGAGAGGGACTGGGGGTTGAATATGAGAGGAGAGGGACTGGGGGTTGAATATGAGAGGAGAGGGACTGGGGGTTGAATATGAGAGGAGAGGGACTGGGGGTGGAATATGAGAGGAGAGGGACTGGGGGTTGAATAAGAGAGAGGAGAGGGACTGGGGGTTGAATAAGAGAGAGGAGAGGGACTGGGGGTTGAATATGAGAGGAGAGGGACTGGGGGTTGAATATGAGAGGAGAGGGACTGGGGGTTGAATATGAGAGGAGAGGGACTGGGGGTTGAATATGAGAGGAGAGGGACTGGGGGTTGAATATGAGAGGAGAGAGACTGGGGGTTGAATATGAGAGGAGAGGGACTGGGGGTGGAATATGAGAGGAGAGGGACTGGGGGTTGAATAAGAGAGAGGAGAGGGACTGGGGGTTGAATAATAGAGAGGAGAGGGACTGGGGGTTGAATATGAGAGGAGAGGGACTGGGGGTTGAATATGAGAGGAGAGGGACTGGGGGTTGAATATGAGAGGAGAGGGACTGGGGGTTGAATATGAGAGGAGAGGGACTGGGGGTTGAATATGAGAGGAGAGAGACTGGGGGTTGAATATGAGAGGAGAGGGACTGGGGATTGAATATGAGAGGAGAGGGACTGGGGATTGAATATGGGAGAGGAGAGGGACTGGGGGTTGAATATGAGAGAGGAGAGGGACTGGGGGTTGAATATGACAGGGGAGGAACTGGGGGTTGAATATGAGAGGAGAGGGACTGGGGGTTGAATATGAGAGGAGAGGAACTGGGGGTTGAATATGAGAGGAGAGGAACTGGGGGTTGAATATGAGAGGAGAGGGACTGGGGGTTGAATATGAGAGGAGAGGAACTGGGGGTTGAATATGAGAGGAGAGGTACAGGGGGTTGAATATGAGAGGAGAGGGACTGGGGGTTGAATATGAGAGGAGAGGAACTGGGGGTTGAATATGAGAGGAGAGGGACTGGGGGTTGAATATGAGAGGAGAGGAACTGGGGGTTGAATATGAGAGGAGAGGGACAGGGGGTTGAATATGAGAGGAGAGGGACTGGGGGTTGAATATGAGAGGAGAGGAACTGGGGGTTGAATATGAGAGGAGAGGGACTGTTGGTTGAATATGAGAGGAGAGGGACTGGGGGTTGAATATGGGAGGAGAGGGACTGGGGGTTGAATATGGGAGGAGAGGCACTGGGGGTTGATAAGGAGAGGAGAGGGACTGGGGGTTGAATATGAGAGGAGATGGACTGGGGTTTGAATATGAGATAAGAGGGACTGGAGGTTGAATATGGGAGGAGAGGGACTGGGGGTTGAATATGGGAGGAGAGGGACTGGGGGTTGAATATGAGAGGAGAGGGACTGGGGGTTGAATATGAGAGGAGAGGGACTGGGGGTTGAATATGGGAGGAGAGGGACTGGGGGTTGAATATGGGAGGAGAGGGACTGGGGGTTGAATATGGGAGGAGAGGGACTGGGGGTTGAATATGAGAGGAGAGGGACTGGGGGTTGAATATGAGAGGAGAGGGACTGGGGGTTGAATATGAGAGGAGAGGGACTGGGGGTGGAATATGAGAGGAGAGGGACTGGGGGTTGAATAAGAGAGAGGAGAGGGACTGGGGGTTGAATAAGAGAGAGGAGAGGGACTGGGGGTTGAATATGAGAGGAGAGGGACTGGGGGTTGAATATGAGAGGAGAGGGACTGGGGGTTGAATATGAGAGGAGAGGGACTGGGGGTTGAATATGAGAGGAGAGGGACTGGGGGTTGAATATGAGAGGAGAGAGACTGGGGGTTGAATATGAGAGGAGAGGGACTGGGGATTGAATATGAGAGGAGAGGGACTGGGGATTGAATATGGGAGAGGAGAGGGACTGGGGGTTGAATATGAGAGAGGAGAGGGACTGGGGGTTGAATATGACAGGGGAGGAACTGGGGGTTGAATATGAGAGGAGAGGGACTGGGGGTTGAATATGAGAGGAGAGGAACTGGGGGTTGAATATGAGAGGAGAGGAACTGGGGGTTGAATATGAGAGGAGAGGGACTGGGGGTTGAATATGAGAGGAGAGGAACTGGGGGTTGAATATGAGAGGAGAGGGACTGGGGGTTGAATATGAGAGGAGAGGAACTGGGGGTTGAATATGAGAGGAGAGGGACTGGGGGTTGAGTATGAGAGGAGAGGAACTGGGGGTTGAGTATGAGAGGAGAGGAACTGGGGGTTGAATATGAGAGGAGAGGGACTGGGGGTTGAATATGAGAGGAGAGGGACTGGGGGTTGAATATGGGAGGAGAGGAACTGGGGGTTGATTATGAGAGGAGAGGGACTGGGGGTTGAATATGAGAGGAGAGGAACTGGGGGTTGAATATGAGAGGAGAGGGACTGGGGGTTGAATATGAGAGGAGAGGAACTGGGGTTAGAATATGAGAGGAGAGGGACTGGGGGTTGAATATGAGAGGAGAGGAACTGGGGGTTGAATATGAGAGGAGAGGGACTGGGGGTTGAGTATGAGAGGAGAGGGACTGGGGGTTGAATATGAGAGGAGAGGGACTGGGGGTTGAATATGAGAGGAGAGGGACTGGGGGTTGAATATGAGAGGAGAGGGACTGGGGGTTGAATATGAGAGGAGAGAGACTGGGGGTTGAATATGAGAGGAGAGGGACTGGGGATTGAATATGAGATTAGAGGGACTGGGGATTGAATATGGGAGAGGAGAGGGACTGGGGGTTGAATATGAGAGAGGAGAGGGACTGGGGGTTGAATATGACAGAGGAGGAACTGGGATTGAATATGAGAGGAGAGGGACTGGGGGTTGAATATGAGAGGAGAGGAACTGGGGGTTGAATATGAGAGGAGAGGAACTGGGGGTTGAATATGAGAGGAGAGGAACTGGGGGTTGAATATGAGAGGAGAGGGACTGGGGGTTGAGTATGAGAGGAGAGGAACTGGGGGTTGAATATGAGAGGAGAGGGACTGGGGGTTGAATATGAGAGGAGAGGGACTGGGGGTTGAATATGGGAGGAGAGGAACTGGGGGTTGATTATGAGAGGAGAGGGACTGGGGGTTGAATATGAGAGGAGAGGAACTGGGGGTTGAATATGAGAGGAGAGGGACTGGGGGTTGAATATGGGAGGAGAGGAACTGGGGGTTGATTATGAGAGGAGAGGGACTGGGGGTTGAATATGAGAGGAGAGGAACTGGGGGTTGAATATGAGAGGAGAGGGACTGGGGGTTGAATATGAGAGGAGAGGAACTGGGGTTAGAATATGAGAGGAGAAGGACTGGGGGTTGAATATGAGAGGAGAGGAACTGGGGGTTGAATATGAGAGGAGAGGGACTGGGGGTTGAGTATGAGAGGAGAGGGACTGGGGGTTGAATATGAGAGGAGAGGGACTGGGGGTTGAATATGAGAGGAGAGGGACTGGGGGTTGAATATGAGAGGAGAGCGACTGGGGGTTGAATATGAGAGGAGAGAGACTGGGGGTTGAATATGAGAGGAGAGGGACTGGGGATTGAATATGAGATTAGAGGGACTGGGGATTGAATATGGGAGAGGAGAGGGACTGGGGGTTGAATATGAGAGAGGAGAGGGACTGGGGGTTGAATATGACAGAGGAGGAACTGGGGGTTGAATATGAGAGGAGAGGGACTGGGGGTTGAATATGAGAGGAGAGGTACTGGGGGTTGAATATGAGAGGAGAGGAACTGGGGGTTGAATATGAGAGGAGAGGAACTGGTGGTTGAATATGAGAGGAGAGGAACTGGGGGTTGAATATGAGAGGAGAGGTACAGGGGGTTGAATATGAGAGGAGAGGGACTGGGGGTTGAATATGAGAGGAGAGGAACTGGGGGTTGAATATGAGAGGAGAGGGACTGGGGGTTGAATATGAGAGGAGAGGAACTGGGGGTTGAATATGAGAGGAGAGGGACAGGGGGTTGAATATGAGAGGAGAGGGACTGGGGGTTGAATATGTGAGGAGAGGAACTGGGGGTTGAATATGAGAGGAGAGGGACTGGGGGTTGAATATGAGAGGAGAGGGACTGGGGGTTGAATATGGGAGGAGAGGGACTGGGGGTTGAATATGGGAGGAGAGGGACTGGGGGTTGATAAGGAGAGGAGAGGGACTGGGGGTTGAATATGAGAGGAGATGGACTGGGGGTTGAATATGAGATAAGAGGGACTGGAGGTTGAATATGGGAGGAGAGGGACCGGGGGTTGAATATGGGAGGAGAGGGACTGGGGGTTGAATATGAGAGGAGAGGGACTGGGGGTTGAATATGAGAGGAGAGGGACTGGGGGTTGAATATGAGAGGAGAGGGACTGGGGGTTGAATATGGGAGGAGAGGGACTGGGGGTTGAATATGGGAGGAGAGGGACTGGGGGTTGAATATGGGAGGAGAGGGACTGGGGGTTGAATATGAGAGGAGAGGGACTGGGGGTTGAATATGAGAGGAGAGGGACTGGGGGTTGAATATGAGAGGAGAGGGACTGGGGGTGGAATATGAGAGGAGAGGGACTGGGGGTTGAATAAGAGAGAGGAGAGGGACTGGGGGTTGAATAAGAGAGAGGAGAGGGACTGGGGGTTGAATATGAGAGGAGAGGGACTGGGGGTTGAATATGAGATAAGAGGGACTGGAGGTTGAATATGGGAGGAGAGGGACTGGGGGTTGAATATGGGAGGAGAGGGACTGGGGGTAGAATATGAGAGGAGAGGGACTGGGGGTTGAATATGAGAGGAGAGGGACTGGGGGTTGAATATGAGAGGAGAGGGACTGGGGGTTGAATATGGGAGGAGAGGGACTGGGGGTTGAATATGGGAGGAGAGGGACTGGGGGTTGAATATGGGAGGAGAGGGACTGGGGGTTGAATATGAGAGGAGAGGGACTGGGGGTTGAATATGAGAGGAGAGGGACTGGGGGTTGAATATGAGAGGAGAGGGACTGGGGGTGGAATATGAGAGGAGAGGGACTGGGGGTTGAATAGAGAGAGGAGAGGGACTGGGGGTTGAATAAGAGAGAGGAGAGGGACTGGGGGTTGAATATGAGAGGAGAGGGACTGGGGGTTGAATATGAGAGGAAAGGGACTGGGGGTTGAATATGAGAGGAGAGGGACTGGGGGTTGAATATGAGAGGAGAGGGACTGGGGGTTGAATATGAGAGGAGAGAGACTGGGGGTTGAATATGAGAGGAGATGGACTGGGGATTGAATATGAGAGGAGAGGGACTGGGGATTGAATATGGGAGAGGAGAGGGACTGGGGGTTGAATATGAGAGAGGAGAGGGACTGGGGGTTGAATATGACAGGGGAGGAACTGGGGGTTGAATATGAGAGGAGAGGGACTGGGGGTTGAATATGAGAGGAGAGGAACTGGGGGTTGAATATGAGAGGAGAGGAACTGGGGGTTGAATATGAGAGGAGAGGAACTGGGGGTTGAATATGAGAGGAGATGGACTGGGGGTTGAATATGGGAGGAGAGGGACTGGGGGTTGAATATGGGAGGAGAGGAACTGGGGGTTGAATATGGGAGGAGAGGGACTGGGGGTTGAATATGAGAGGAGAGGGACTGGGGGTTGAATATGGGAGGAGAGGGACTGGGGGTTGAATATGGGAGGAGAGGGACTGGGGGTTGAATATGGGAGGAGAGGGACTGGGGGTTGATAATGAGAGGAGAGGGACTGGGGGTTGAATATGAGAGGAGAGGGACTGGGGGTTGAATATGAGAGGAGAGGGACTGGGGGTTGAATATGGGAGGAGAGGGACTGGGGGTTGAATATGGGAGGAGAGGGACTGGGGGTTGAATATGGGAGGAGAGGGACTGGGGGTTGAATATGAGAGGAGAGGGACTGGGGGTTGAATATGAGAGGAGAGGGACTGGGGGTTGAATATGAGAGGAGAGGGACTGGGGGTTGAATATGAGAGGAGAGAGACTGGGGGTTGAATATGAGAGGAGAGGGACTGGGGATTGAATATGAGAGGAGAGGGACTGGGGATTGAATATGGGAGAGGAGAGGGACTGGGGGTTGAATATGAGAGAGGAGAGGGACTGGGGGTTGAATATGACAGGGGAGGAACTGGGGGTTGAATATGAGAGGAGAGGGACTGGGGGTTGAATATGAGAGGAGAGGAACTGGGGGTTGAATATGAGAGGAGAGGAACTGGGGGTTGAATATGAGAGGAGAGGAACTGGGGGTTGAATATGAGAGGAGATGGACTGGGGGTTGAATATGGGAGGAGAGGGACTGGGGGTTGAATATGGGAGGAGAGGAACTGGGGGTTGAATATGGGAGGAGAGGGACTGGGGGTTGAATATGAGAGGAGAGGGACTGGGGGTTGAATATGGGAGGAGAGGGACTGGGGGTTGAATATGGGAGGAGAGGGACTGGGGGTTGAATATGGGAGGAGAGGGACTGGGGGTTGATAATGAGAGGAGAGGGACTGGGGGTTGAATATGAGAGGAGAGGGACTGGGGGTTGAATATGAGAGGAGAGGGACTGGGGGTTGAATATGGGAGGAGAGGGACTGGGGGTTGAATATGGGAGGAGAGGGACTGGGGGTTGAATATGGGAGGAGAGGGACTGGGGGTTGAATATGAGAGGAGAGGGACTGGGAGTTGAATACGAGAGGAGAGGGACTGGGGGTTGAATATGAGAGGAGAGGGACTGGGGGTTGAGTATGAGAGGAGAGGGACTGGGGGTTTAAAATGAGAGGAGAGGAACTGGGGGTTGAATATGAGAGGAGAGGGACTGGGGGTTGAATATGAGAGGAGAGGAACTGGGGGTTGAATATGAGAGGAGAGGGACTGGGGTTTGAATATGAGAGGAGAGGAACTGGGGGTTGAATATGAGAGGAGAGGGACTGGGGGTTGAATATGGGAGGAGAGGGACTGGGGGTTGAATATGGGAGGAGAGGAACTGGGGGTTGAATATGGGAGGAGAGGGACTGGGGGTTGAATATGAGAGGAGAGGGACTGGGGGATGAATATGGGAGGAGAGGGACTGGGGGTTGAATATGGGAGGAGAGGAACTGGGGGTTGAATATGGGAGGAGAGGGACTGGGGGTTGAATATGAGAGGAGAGGGACTAGGGGTTGAATATGGGAGGAGAGGGACTGGGGGTTGAATATGGGAGGAGAGGGACTGGGGGTTGAATATGGGAGGAGAGGGACTGGGGGTTGAATATGAGAGGAGAGGGACTGGGGGTTGAATATGAGAGGAGAGGGACTGGGGGTTGAATATGAGATGAGAGGGACTGGGGGTTGAATATGGGAGGAGAGGTACTGGGGGTTGAATATGGGAGGAGAGGGACTGGGGGTTGAATATGAGAGGAGAGGGACTGGGGGTTGAATATGAGAGGAGAGGGACTGGGGGTTGAATATGAGAGGAGAGGGACTGGGGGTTGAATATGGGAGGAGAGGGACTGGGGGTTGAATATGGGAGGAGAGGGACTGGGGGTTGAATATGAGAGGAGAGGGACTGGGGGTTGAATATGGGAGGAGAGGGACTGGGGGTTGAATATGAGAGGAGAGGGACTGGGGGTTGAATATGGGAGGAGAGGGACTGGGGGTTGAATATGGGAGGAGAGGGACTGGGGGTTGAATATGAGAGGAGAGGGACTGGGGGTTGAATATGAGAGGAGAGGGACTGGGGGTTGAATATGAGAGGAGAGGGACTGGGGGTTGAATATGGGAGGAGAGGGACTGGGGGTTGAATATGAGAGGAGAGGGACTGGGGGTTTATTATGGGAGGAGAGGGACTGGGGGTTGAATATGAGAGGAGATGGACTGGGGGTTGAATATGGGAGGAGAGGGACTGGGGGTTGAATATGGGAGGAGAGGAACTGGGGGTTGAATATGGGAGGAGAGGGACTGGGGGTTGAATATGAGAGGAGAGGGACTGGGGGTTGAATATGGGAGGAGAGGGACTGGGGGTTGAATATGGGAGGAGAGGGACTGGGGGTTGAATATGGGAGGAGAGGGACTGGGGGTTGATAATGAGAGGAGAGGGACTGGGGGTTGAATATGAGAGGAGAGGGACTGGGGGTTGAATATGGGAGGAGAGGGACTGGGGGTTGAATATGGGAGGAGATGGACTGGGGGTGGAATATGGGAGGAGAGGGACTGGGGGTTGAATACGAGAGGAGAGGGACTGGGAGTTGAATACGAGAGGAGAGGGACTGGGGGTTGAATATGAGAGGAGAGGGACTGGGGGTTGAGTACGAGAGGAGAGGGACTGGGGGTTTAAAATGAGAGGAGAGGAACTGGGGGTTGAATATGAGAGGAGAGGGACTGGGGGTTGAATATGAGAGGAGAGGAACTGGGGGTTGAATATGAGAGGAGAGGGACTGGGGTTTGAATATGAGAGGAGAGGAACTGGGGGTTGAATATGAGAGGAGAGGGACTGGGGGTTGAATATGGGAGGAGAGGGACTGGGGGTTGAATATGAGAGGAGAGGAACTGGGGGTTGAATATGAGAGGAGAGGGACTGGGGGTTGAATATGGGAGGAGAGGGACTGGGGGTTGAATATGGGAGGAGAGGAACTGGGGGTTGAATATGGGAGGAGAGGGACTGGGGGTTGAATATGAGAGGAGAGGGACTAGGGGTTGAATATGGGAGGAGAGGGACTGGGGGTTGAATATGGGAGGAGAGGGACTGGGGGTTGAATATGGGAGGAGAGATCCTGGGGGTTGAATATGAGAGGAGAGGGACTGGGGGTTGAATATGAGAGGAGAGGGACTGGGGGTTGAATATGAGATGAGAGGGACATGGGGTTGAATATGGGAGGAGAGGTACTGGGGGTTGAATATGGGAGGAGAGGGACTGGGGGTTGAATATGAGAGGAGAGGGACTGGGGGTTGAATATGAGAGGAGAGGGACTGGGGGTTGAATATGGGAGGAGAGGGACTGGGGGTTGAATATGGGAGGAGAGGGACTGGGGGTTGAATATGGGAGGAGAGGGACTGGGGGTTGAATATGAGAGGAGAGGGACTGGGGGTTGAATATGGGAGGAGAGGGACTGGGGGTTGAATATGAGAGGAGAGGGACTGGGGGTTGAATATGAGAGGAGAGGGACTGGGGGTTGAATATGAGAGGAGAGGGACTGGGGGTTGAATATGAGAGGAGAGGGACTGGGGGTTGAATATGGGAGAGGAGAGGGACTGGGGGTTGAATATGAGAGAGGAGAGGGACTGGGGGTTGAATATGACAGGGGAGGGACTGGGGGTTGAATATGAGAGGAGAGGGACTGGGGGTTGAATATGAGAGGAGAGGGACTGGGGGTTGAAAATGAGAGGAGAGGGACTGGGGGTTGAATATGAGAGGAGAGGGACTGGGGGTTGAATATGAGAGGAGAGGGACTGGGGGTTGAATATGAGAGGAGAGGGACTGGGGGTTGAGTATGGGAGGAGAGGGACTGGGGGTTGAATATGGGAGGAGAGGGACTGGGGGTTGAATATGAGAGGAGAGGGACTGGGGGTTGAATATGGGAGGACAGGGACTGGGGGTTGAATATGGGAGGAGAGGGACTGGGGGTTGAATATGGGAGGAGGGGGACTGGGGGTTGATAATGAGAGGAGAGGGACTGGGGGTTGATATATGGGAGGAGAGGGACTGGGGGTTGAATATGAGAGGAGAGGGACTGGGGGTTGAATATGGGAGGAGAGGGACTGGGGGTTGAATATGGGAGGAGAGGGACTGGGGGTTCAATATGGGAGGAGAGGGACTGGGGGTTCAATACGAGAGGAGAGGGACTGGGGGTTGAATACGAGAGGAGAGGGACTGGGGGTTGAATATGAGAGGAGAGGGACTGGGGGTTGAGTATGAGAGGAGAGGGACTGGGGGTTTAAAATGAGAGGAGAGGAACTGGGGGTTGAATATGAGAGGAGAGGGACTGGGGGTTGAATATGAGAGGAGAGGAACTGGGGGTTGAATATGAGAGGAGAGGGACTGGGGTTTGAATATGAGAGGAGAGGAACTGGGGGTTGAATATGAGAGGAGAGGGACTGGGGGTTGAATATGGGAGGAGAGGGACTGGGGGTTGAATATGGGAGGAGAGGAACTGGGGGTTGAATATGGGAGGAGAGGGACTGGGGGTTGAATATGAGAGGAGAGGGACTGGGGGATGAATATGGGAGGAGAGGGACTGGGGGTTGAATATGGGAGGAGAGGAACTGGGGGTTGAATATGGGAGGAGAGGGACTGGGGGTTGAATATGAGAGGAGAGGGACTAGGGGTTGAATATGAGAGGAGAGGGACTGGGGGTTGAATATGAGAGGAGAGGGACTGGGGGTTGAATATGAGATGAGAGGGACTGGGGGTTGAATATGGGAGGAGAGGTACTGGGGGTTGAATATGGGAGGAGAGGGACTGGGGGTTGAATATGAGAGGAGAGGGACTGGGGGTTGAATATGAGAGGAGAGGGACTGGGGGTTGAATATGAGAGGAGAGGGACTGGGGGTTGAATATGGGAGGAGAGGGACTGGGGGTTGAATATGGGAGGAGAGGGACTGGGGGTTGAATATGAGAGGAGAGGGACTGGGGGTTGAATATGGGAGGAGAGGGACTGGGGGTTGAATATGAGAGGAGAGGGACTGGGGGTTGAATATGGGAGGAGAGGGACTGGGGGTTGAATATGGGAGGAGAGGGACTGGGGGTTGAATATGAGAGGAGAGGGACTGGGGGTTGAATATGAGAGGAGAGGGACTGGGGGTTGAATATGAGAGGAGAGGGACTGGGGGTTGAATATGGGAGGAGAGGGACTGGGGGTTGAATATGAGAGGAGAGGGACTGGGGGTTTATTATGGGAGGAGAGGGACTGGGGGTTGAATATGAGAGGAGATGGACTGGGGGTTGAATATGGGAGGAGAGGGACTGGGGGTTGAATATGGGAGGAGAGGAACTGGGGGTTGAATATGGGAGGAGAGGGACTGGGGGTTGAATATGAGAGGAGAGGGACTGGGGGTTGAATATGGGAGGAGAGGGACTGGGGGTTGAATATGGGAGGAGAGGGACTGGGGGTTGAATATGGGAGGAGAGGGACTGGGGGTTGATAATGAGAGGAGAGGGACTGGGGGTTGAATATGAGAGGAGAGGGACTGGGGGTTGAATATGGGAGGAGAGGGACTGGGGGTTGAATATGGGAGGAGATGGACTGGGGGTTGAATATGGGAGGAGAGGGACTGGGGGTTGAATATGAGAGGAGAGGGACTGGGAGTTGAATACGAGAGGAGAGGGACTGGGGGTTGAATATGAGAGGAGAGGGACTGGGGGTTGAGTACGAGAGGAGAGGGACTGGGGGTTTAAAATGAGAGGAGAGGAACTGGGGGTTGAATATGAGAGGAGAGGGACTGGGGGTTGAATATGGGAGGAGAGGGACTGGGGGTTGAATATGGGAGGAGAGGGACTGGGGGTTGAATATGAGAGGAGAGGGACTGGGGGTTGAATATGAGAGGAGAGGGACTGGGGGTTGAATATGAGAGGAGAGGGACTGGGGGTTGAATATGGGAGGAGAGGGACTGGGGGTTGAATATGAGAGGAGAGGGACTGGGGGTTTATTATGGGAGGAGAGGGACTGGGGGTTGAATATGAGAGGAGATGGACTGGGGGTTGAATATGGGAGGAGAGGGACTGGGGGTTGAATATGGGAGGAGAGGAACTGGGGGTTGAATATGGGAGGAGAGGGACTGGGGGTTGAATATGAGAGGAGAGGGACTGGGGGTTGAATATGGGAGGAGAGGGACTGGGGGTTGAATATGGGAGGAGAGGGACTGGGGGTTGAATATGGGAGGAGAGGGATCCTGGGGGTTGATATATGAGAGGAGAGGGACTGGGGGTTGAATATGAGAGGAGAGGGACTGGGGGTTGAATATGGGAGGAGAGGGACATGGGGGTTGAATATGGGAGGAGATGGTACTGGGGGTTGAATATGGGAGGAGAGGGACTGGGGGTTGAATATGAGAGGAGAGGGACTGGGGGTTGAATACGAGAGGAGAGGGACTGGGGGTTGAATATGAGAGGAGAGGGACTGGGGGTTGAGTACGGGAGGAGAGGGACTGGGGGTTGAAAATGAGAGGAGAGGGACTGGGGGTTGAATATGAGAGGAGAGGGACTGGGGGTTGAATATGAGAGGAGAGGGACTGGGGGTTGAATATGAGAGGAGAGGGACTGGGGTTTGAATATGAGAGGAGAGGAACTGGGGGTTGAATATGAGAGGAGAGGGACTGGGGGTTGAACATGGGAGGAGAGGGACTGGGGGTTGAATATGAGAGGAGAGGAACTGGGGGTTGAATATGAGAGGAGAGGGACTGGGGGTTGAATATGGGAGGAGAGGGACTGGGGGTTGAATATGGGAGGAGAGGAACTGGGGGTTGAATATGGAGGAGAGGGACTGGGGGTTGAATATGAGAGGAGAGGGACTGAGGGGTTGAATATGGGAGGAGAGGGACTGGGGGTTGAACATGGGAGGAGAGGGACTGGGGGTTGAATATGGGAGGAGAGATCCTGGGGGTTGATATGAGAGGAGAGGGACTGGGGGTTGAATATGAGAGGAGAGGGACTGGGGGTTGAATATGAGATGAGAGGGACATGGGGTTGAATATGGGAGGAGAGGTACAGTAGAGTATATAACAGTAATATAATAGTATATAACAGTAGAGTATATAACAGTAATATAATAGTATATAACAGTAGAGTATATAACAGTAGAGTATATAACAGTAGAGTATATAACAGTAGAGTATATAACAGTAATATAATATTGGTCATCCAGGTGACCCAGATGGATGGAGATTTAACCCAGAGAGAGTGTCAGAGAGACAGGTCCGTAGTCATTTGACCCAGATGGATGAGAGATTTAACCCAGAGAGAGGTTAGAGAGATGGGTCCGTAGTTACATTTTCCCAGATGGATGAGAGATTTAACCCCAGAGAGAGGTCAGAGAGACGGGTCCGTAGTCATTTGACCCAGATGGATGAGAGATTTTCGGGACGGGTAAAACAATTGATTATTTTTTTTTCCGTAGAAATGTATCTGGGGACCGCTGACAGAGAGAGCAGAAGACGGCTCTCAGCTCAGCGGAACGGCGTTTGAAAACCACGACCACCTATGTTATCAGGCCCCCGGGGGCTCTTTTCGTGCTCCAGTGCTTTTTTTGAACACCCATACGACTTCCTCATCGATGACAAGCGAGCTCTCCGTTGCCATGACATCCGCCTCCAGACAGGCCGGGGGGGGGGGGGGGGGGGAGAGTATTCAGCTAATTGGCTGTAGAGAGGCACACCCTCTCGTCAAGGCAGAGATAAACACATCTTGATTCTCCCTGTAATATTATCTGTTTTACCTTATCCTAGTACTGGAGATTCTCCCTGTAATATTATCTGTTTTTACCTTATCCTGGTACTGGAGATTCTCCCTGTAATATTATCTGTTGCTCCTTATCCTGGTACTGGAGAGTCTCCCTGCAACATTATCTGTTGCACCTTATCCTAGTACTGGAGAGTCTCCCTGTAATATTATCTGTTTTACCTTATCCTGGTACTGGAGAGTCTCCCTGCAACATGATCTGTTGCACCTTATCCTGGTACTGGAGAGTCTCCCTGCAACATGATCTGTTGCACCTTATCCTGGTACTGGAGAGTCTCCCTGTAATATTATCTGTTACACCTTATCCTGGTACTGGAGAATCTCCCTGTGGAGAGTCTCCCTGTAATATTATCTGTTACACCTTATCCTAGTACTGGAGAGTCTCCCTGTAACACCTTATCCTAGTACTGGAGAGTCTCCCTGTAACATTATCTGTTTTACCTTATCCTGGTACTGGAGAGTCTCCCTGTAATATTATCTGTTTTACCTTATCCTGGTACTGGAGAGTCTCCCTGCAACATTATCTGTTGCACCTTATCCTAGTACTGGAGATTCTCCCTGTAATATTATCTGTTGCTCCTTATCCTGGTACTGGAGAGTCTCCCTGCAACATTATCTGTTACACCTTATCCTGGTACTGGAGAGTCTCCCTGCAACATTATCTGTTGCACCTTATCCTGGTACTGGAGATTCTCCCTGTAATATTATCTGTTACACCTTATCCTGGTACTGGAGAGTCTCCCTGTGGAGAGTCTCCCTGCAACATGATCTGTTGCACTTTATCCTGGTACTGGAGAGTCTCCCTGCATCATTATCTGTTACACCTTATCCTGGTACTGGAGAGTCTCCCTGTAACACCTTATCCTAGTACTGGAGAGTCTCCCTGTAACATTATCTGTTTTACCTTATCCTGGTACTGGAGAGTCTCCCTGCAACATTATCTGTTTTACCTTATCCTGGTACTGGAGAGTCTCCCTGCAACATTATCTGTTGCACCTTATCCTAGTACTGGAGATTCTCCCTGTAATATTATCTGTTTTACCTTATCCTGGTACTGGAGAGTCTCCCTGCAACATTATCTGTTGCACCTTATCCTAGTACTGGAGATTCTCCCTGTAATATTATCTGTTTTACCTTATCCTGGTACTGGAGAGTCTCCCTGCAACATTATCTGTTGCACCTTATCCTAGTACTGGAGATTCTCCCTGTAACATTATCTGTTGCACCTTATCCTAGTACTGGAGAGTCTCCCTGTAACACCTTATCCTGGTACTGGAGAGTCTCCCTGTGGAGAGTCTCCCTGTCACATTATCTGTTTTACCTTATCCTGGTACTGGAGAGTCTCCCTGCAACATTATCTGTTGCTCCTTATCCTAGTACTGGAGAGTCTCCCTGCAACATTATCTGTTGCACCTTATCCTGGTACTGGAGAGTCTCCCTGTGGAGAGTCTCCCTGTCACATTATCTGTTTTACCTTATCCTGGTACTGGAGAGTCTTCCTGCAACATTATCTGTTGCTCCTTATCCTGGTACTGGAGAGTCTCCCTTGTAACACCTTATCCTTGTACTGGAGAGTCTCCCTGCAACATTATCTGTTGCTCCTTATCCTAGTACTGGAGAGTCTCCCTGTAACATTATCTGTTGCACCTTATCCTGGTACTGGAGAGTCTCCCTGTGGAGAGTCTCCCTGTCACATTATCTGTTACACCTTATCCTGGTACTGGAGAGTCGCCCTGTGGAGAGTCTCCCTGTAACATTATCTGTTGCACCTTATCCTGGTACTGGAGAGTCTCCCTGTGGAGAGTCTCCCTGTCAGATTATCTGTTTTACCTTATCCTTGTACTGGAGAGTCTCCCTGCAACATTATCTGTTGCTCCTTATCCTAGTACTGGAGAGTCTCCCTGTAATATTATCTGTTTTACCTTATCCTGGTACTGGAGAGTCTCCCTGTAACATTATCTGTTGCACCTTATCCTGGTACTGGAGAGTCTCCCTGCAACATTATCTGTTACACCTTATCCTGGTACTGGAGAGTCTCCCTGTAATATTATCTGTTTTACCTTATCCTGGTACTGGAGAGTCTCCCTGTAACATTATCTGTTACACCTTATCCTGGTACTGGAGAGTCTCCCTGTGGAGAGTCTCCCTGTAATATTATCTGTTACACCTTATCCTGGTACTGGAGAGTCTCCCTGCAACATTATCTGTTACACCTTATCCTGGTACTGGAGAGTCTCCCTGTGGAGAGTCTCCCTGCAACATGATCTGTTGCACTTTATCCTGGTACTGGAGAGTCTCCCTGCATCATTATCTGTTGCTCCTTATCCTGGTACTGGAGAGTCTCCCTGTGGAGAGTCTCCCTGTCACATTATCTGTTACACCTTATCCTGGTACTGGAGAGGCTCCCTGTGGAGAGTCTCCCTGTCACATGATCTGTTGCACCTTATCCTGGTACTGGAGAGTCTCCCTGCAACATTATCTGTTACACCTTATCCTGGTACTGGAGAATCTCCCTGTGGAGAGTCTCCCTGTAATATTATCTGTTACACCTTATCCTAGTACTGGAGAGTCTCCCTGTAACACCTTATCCTAGTACTGGAGAGTCTCCCTGTAACATTATCTGTTACACCTTATCCTGGTACTGGATATTCTCCCTGTAACATTATCTGTTACACCTTATCCTAGTACTGGAGAGTCTCCCTGTGGAGAGTCTCCCTGCAACATTATCTGTTACACCTTATCCTGGTACTGGAGAGTCTCCCTGTGGAGAGTCTCCCTGTAATATTATCTGTTACACCTTATCCTGGTACTGGAGAGTCTCCCTGTGGAGAGTCTCCTGCAATATTATCTGTTGCTCCTTATCCTGGTACTGGAGATTCTCCCTGTAACATTATCTGTTACACCTTATCCTGGTACTGGATATTCTCCCTGTAACATTATCTGTTGCACCTTATCCTAGTACTGGAGAGTCTCCCTGTAACACCTTATCCTGGTACTGGAGAGTCTCCCTGTAACACCTTATCCTGGTACTGGAGAGTCTCCCTGCAACATTATCTGTTGCTCCTTATCCTGGTACTGGAGAGTCTCCCTGCAACATTATCTGTTACACCTTATCCTGGTACTGGAGAGTCTCCCTGCAACATTATCTGTTGCTCCTTATCCTAGTACTGGAGAGTCTCCCTGTTACACCTTATCCTGGTACTGGAGAGTCTCCCTGCAACATTATCTGTAACACCTTATCCTGGTACTGGAGAGTCTCCCTGTAACACCTTATCCTGGTACTGGAGAGTCTCCCTGTTACACCTTATCCTGGTACTGGAGAGTCTCCCTGCAACATTATCTGTTGCTCCTTATCCTGGTACTGGAGAGTCTCCCTGCAACATTATCTGTTGCTCCTTATCCTGGTACTGGAGAGTCTCCCTGCAACATTATCTGTTGCTCCTTATCCTGGTACTGGAGAGTCTCCCTGCAACATTATCTGTTGCACCTTATCCTGGTACTGGAGAGTCTCCCTGCAACATTATCTGTTGCTCCTTGTCCTGGTACTGGAGAGTCTCCCTGCAACATTATCTGTTGCTCCTTATCCTGGTACTGGAGAGTCTCCCTGCAACATTATCTGTTGCTCCTTATCCTGGTACTGGAGAGTCTCCCTGCAACATTATCTGTTGCTCCTGGTAATGTCATCGCACCATTTCCATCTGTTTGTTCTCTTTCAATTCCCACATGGTTTGTTTTTAGGAAATATCTCCATGTTTTTTTAGGAGGGGGGGATCACCGAATCATTATTACATCAGTCATCTCGTTCAGATCAGCTGATGATTCTTCAAATACACTCCAGGTGGAACAAGCAAAGGATCCCGGCAGTGGATCAGTACGGTCGATCGGTTGTCCCACCACCTTCTCCCTTTTTGAGTAACTGTCTAGAAGACAAACAGGGTTATGATCTGATCCAAAATCCTTGCTCTACTCGCTGTTGGGACATCGGTCTGCACATTCAGAGCCAATCAGCTGTGTACCTCAGCAGGAGATTTGGGTAGTGCTATTTGCTACCCGGAGCTATAGCTTTTCTTTCCCCCTGTTAGGGTTAGGGTTAGGGTTAGGGTTAGCGACATGTTACACTTTGGAATTTTGTTATTTATTGTTAATTTCACCTTAAATTTAACCAGGTAGGCTAGTTGAGAACAAGTCCTTTATTTAACCAGGTAGGCTAGTTGAGAACAAGTCCTTTATTTAACCAGGTAGGCTAGTTGAGAACAAGTCCTTTATTTAACCAGGTAGGCCAGTTGAGAACAAGTCCTTTATTTAACCAGGTAGGCCAGTTGAGAACAAGTCCTTTATTTAACCAGGTAGGCTAGTTGAGAACAAGTCCTTTATTTAACCAGGTAGGCAAGTTGAGAACAAGTCCTTTATTTAACCAGGTAGGCCAGTTGAGAACAAGTCCTTTATTGATTTATGATGAACACTAACTCCGCTGCACCTTGGTCTACTCTCTCTCACGACAGCCGCTACACCCAGCCAGTGGAGGTGTGGCCAAGGATGAATAGGCTTTGGGGACGGAGGCGTAATGTAAGTGTTACGTCCGTTGTTGGAATGAGACCAAGGTGCAGCATGGTAGGCGTACATTTTCCTTTTAATAAAAATGACACCCGGAAGAAAAAACACACACAACAAAATACAAAAACAAAACAGAACGTAAAGCAACAAAATCACATGTGGTGGAAAAAGGGGCTGCCTAAGTATGATCCCCAATCAGAGACAACGATAAACAGCTGCCTCTGATTGGGAACCATACTAGGCCAACAAAGAAATAGAAACATAGATATGCCCACCCAAGTCACACCCTGTCCTAACCAGATAGAGAATAAAAAAAGGCTCTCTAAGGGCAGGACAGTAAGGCAATTGTCTTATTTTTCCTTGTTAGACAAGTCACATACTCGGCGTAAGTACTCAGTGTACTTGAGAGTGCAGCTATTGAAATCCCCCCCCCATGATGAATTTGGTCGCATCTGGTGTCACGTCCTGACCATTATAAGATGTTCTTTTCTATGGTAGAGTAGGTCAGGGCATGACGGGGGGGGGGGGGGGGGGGTTTCTATGTTTTATATATCTACGTTTAGGTTCTAGTTTTTCTATTTCTATGTTGTAGTTTTTTTTAGGGGGGGGGGGGATGATCTCCAATTAGAGGCAGCTGGTCCTCGTTGTCTCTAATTGGAGATCATACTGAAGTAGGGTTTTTTTCCCACCTGTGTTTGTGGGTAGTTGTCTTCTGTTTAGTTTATGTACCTGACAGAACTGAACGCTTTAGTTTTCTCTTTGTTATTTTGTCGTTAGTGTTTTTGAGATAAAATAAATATTCATCATGAGCACTCAACACGCTGAGCTTTGGTCCCCTCTCTACGACAGCCGTCACATCAGCGGAAATCGCATCAAGCTCTTGACCGACGATAAAAATGATGTCAGCTGCATTGGCCCTGTTTGCTCTTGATTGGATATAATATATACATTTAATTATAAATAAATGGATATAAGCGACAGTCAGAAAAAGCAATTCACAGGGGAGGGAGTGACAGCATGGGGAATTCACAGGGGAGGGAGAAGTCCCTTAAGAGGGGAGTATATAACAGTAGGGTATATAACAGTAGAGTATATAACAGTAGAGTATATAACAGTAGAGTATATAACAGTAGGGTATATAACAGTAGAGTATATAACAGTAGAGTATATAACAGTAGAGTATATAACATTAGAGTATATAGCATTAGAGTATATAACAGTAGAGTATATAACATTAGAGTATATAACATTAGAGTATATAACAGTAGAGTATATAACATTAGAGTATATAACAGTAGAGTATATAACAGTAGAGTATATAACATTAGAGTATATAACATTAGAGTATATAACAGTAGAGTATATAACAGTAGAGTATATAACATTAGAGTATATAACATTAGAGTATATAACAGTAGAGTATATAACAGTAGAGTATATAACATTAGAGTATATAACATTAGAGTATATAACAGTAGAGTATATAACAGTAGAGTATATAACAGTAGAGTATATAAGAGTAATATAATTGTACATAACAGTAGAGTATATAACAGTAGAGTATATAACAGTAGTGTATATAACAGTAATATAATAGTATATAACAGCAGGGTATATAACAGTAGAGTATATAACAGTAGAGTATATAACAGTAATATAATAGTATATAACAGTAGAGTATATAACAGTAGAGTATATAACAGTAGAGTATATAACAGTAATATAATAGTATATACCAGTAGAGTATATAACAGTAATATAATAGTATATAACAGTAGAGGATATAACAGTAGAGTATATAAGAGTAATATAATAGTACATAACAGTAGAGTATATAACAGTAGAATATATAGCAGTAATATAACAGTATATAACTGTAGAGTATATAACAGTAATATAATAGTATATAACAGTAGAGTATATAACAGTAGAGTACATAACAGTAGAGTACATAACAGTAATATAATAGTATATAACTGTAGAGTATAAAACAGTAGAGTATATAACAGTAGAGCATATAACAGTAGAGTATATAACAGTAATATAATAGTATATAACAGTAGAGTATATAACAGTAGAGTATGTAACAGTAATATAATAGTATATAACAGTAGAGTATATAACAGTAGAGTATATAACAGTAATATAATAGTATATAACAGTAGAGTATATAACAGTAGAGTATATAACAGTAGAGTATGTAACTGTAATATAATAGTACATAACAGTAGAGTATATAACAGTAGAGTATATAACAGTAGAGTATATAGCAGTAGAGTATATAACAGTAGAGTATATAACAGTAATATAATAGTATATACCAGTAGAGTATATAACAGTAATATAATAGTATATAACAGTAGAGTATATACCAGTAGAGTATATAACAGTAATATAATAGTATATAACAGTAGAGTATATAACAGTAGAGTATATAACAGTAGAGTATATAACAGTAGAGTATATAAGAGTAATATAATAGTACATAACAGTAGAGTATATAACAGTAGAATATATAGCAGTAATATAACAGTATATAACTGTAGAGTATATAACAGTAATATAATAGTATATAACAGTAGAGTATATAACAGTAGAGTATATAACAGTAGAGTACATAACAGTAATATAATAGTATATAACTGTAGAGTATAAAACAGTAGAGTATATAACAGTAGAGCATATAGCAGTAGAGTATATAACAGTAGAGTATATAACAGTAATATAATAGTATATACCAGTAGAGTATATAACAGTAATATAATAGTATATAACAGTAGAGGATATAACAGTAATATAAGACTATATAACAGTAGGGCATATAACAGTAGAGTATATAACAGTAGAGTATATAACAGTAGGGTATATAACAGTAGGGTATATAACAGTAGGGTATATAACAGTAATATAAGACTATATAACAGTAGGGTATATAACAGTAGAGTATATAACAGTAGGGTATATAACAGTAGGGTATATAACAGTAGAGTATATAACAGTAATATAATAGTATATAACAGTAGAGTATATAACAGTAGGGTATATAACAGTAGAGCATATAACAGTAGGGTATATAACAGTAGGGTATATAACAGTAGGGTATATAACAGTAGAGTATATAACAGTAGGGTATATAACAGTAATATAATAGTATATAACAGTAGAGTATATACCAGTAGAGTATATAACAGTAATATAATAGTATATAACAGTAGAGTATATACCAGTAGAGTATATAACAGTAATATAATAGTATATAACAGTAGAGTATATAACAGTAGAGTATATAACAGTAGAGTATATAACAGTAGAGTATATAAGAGTAATATAATAGTACATAACAGTAGAGTATATAACAGTAGAATATATAGCAGTAATATAACAGTATATAACTGTAGAGTATATAACAGTAGAGTATATAACAGTAGAATATATAACAGTAATATAATAGTATATAACAGTAGAGTATATAACAGTAGAGTATATAACAGTAATATAATAGTATATAACAGTAGAGTATATAACAGTAGAGTATATAACAGTAGAGTACATAACAGTAATATAATAGTATATAACTGTAGAGTATAAAACAGTAGAGTATATAACAGTAGAGTATATAACAGTAGAGGATATAACAGTAGAATATATAACAGTAATATAATAGTATATACCAGTAGAGTATATAACAGTAATATAATAGTATATAACAGTAGAGGATATAACAGTAATATAAGACTATATAACAGTAGGGTATATAACAGTAGAGTATATAACAGTAGAGTATATAACAGTAGGGTATATAACAGTAATATAAGACTATATAACAGTAGGGTATATAACAGTAGAGTATATAACAGTAGGGTATATAACAGTAGGGTATATAACAGTAGAGTATATAACAGTAATATAATAGTATATAACAGTAGAGTATATAACAGTAGGGTATATAACAGTAGAGTATATAACAGTAGAGCATATAACAGTAGGGTATATAACAGTAGGGTATATAACAGTAGGGTATATAACAGTAGAGTATATAACAGTAGGGTATATAACAGTAGGGTATATAACAGTAGAGCATATAACAGTAGGGTATATAACAGTAGAGTATATAACAGTAGAGTATATAACAGTAGAGCATATAACAGTAGGGTATATAACAGTAGGGTATATAACAGTAGGGTATATAACAGTAGAGTATATAACAGTAGGGTATATAACAGTAGGGTATATAACAGTAGGGTATATAACAGTAGAGTATATAACAGTAGGGTATATAACAGTAGAGTATATAACAGTAGGGTATATAACAGTAGAGAATATAACAGTAGAGTATATAACAGTAGAGTATATAACAGTAGAGTATATAACAGTAGAGTATATAACAGTAGAGTATATAACAGTAGGGTATATAACAGTAGGGTATATAACAGTAGAGTATATAACAGTAGGGTATATAACAGTAGAGAATATAACAGTAGGGTATATAACAGTAGAGTATATAACAGTAGGGTATATAACAGTAGAGTATATAACAGTAGGGTATATACCAGTAGAGTATATAACAGTAGATTATATAACAGTAGGGTATATAACAGTAGAGTATATAACAGTAGGGTATATAACAGTAATATAAGATGATATCAGTCAGAACTGACGAGAGTTCCCTACTGTCAGCAACATGGAAGGACATCCACTATTACAATACAGGGGTGTTACCATGGTTTGGGTGGAACATTTAGATTTGCAAATAAGTCATCGTTTAAAAAAGAGAAAGACAGGAAGACTGGGTTAGATCCAGATAGACCGGGTTAGACCGGGTTAGACCGGGTTAGATACAGATAGACCGGGTTAGATCCAGATAGACTGGGTTAGATCCAGATAGACCGGGTTAGATACAGATAGACCGGGTTAGATTCAGATAGACCGGGTTAGACCGGGTTAGATACAGATAGACCGGGTTAGATACAGATAGACTGGGTTAGACCGGGTTAGATACAGATAGACCGGGTTAGATACAGATAGACCGGGTTAGATACAGATAGACTGGGTTAGACCGGGTTAGATACAGATAGACTGGGTTAGACCGGGTTAGATACAGATAGACCGGGTTAGATACAGATAGACTGGGTTAGACCGGGTTAGACTGGGTTAGATACAGATAGACTGGGTTAGACTGGGTTAGACCGGGTTAGATACAGATAGACCGGGTTAAATACAGATAGACCGGGTTAGATACAGATAGACCGGGTTAGATACAGATAGACCGGGTTAGATACAGATAGACCGGGTTAAATACAGATAGACTGGGTTAGACTGGGTTAGATACAGATAGACTGGGTTAGACCGGGTTAGACTGGGTTAGATACAGATAGACTGGGTTAGATACAGATAGACCGGGTTAGATACAGATAGACCGGGTTAGATACAGATAGACTGGGTTAGATCCAGATAGACCGGGTTAGACTGGGTTAGATACAGATAGACCGGGTTAGATACAGATAGACTGGGTTAGATACAGATAGACCGGGTTAGATACAGATAGACTGGGTTAGACCGGGTTAGATACAGATAGACTGGGTTAGACCAGGTTAGATACAGATAGACCGGGTTAGATACAGATAGACCGGGTTAGACCGGGTTAGATACAGATAGACCGGGTTAGACCGGGTTAGACTGGGTTAGATACAGATAGACTGGGTTAGATATAGATAGACCGGGTTAGACTGGGTTAGACTGGGTTAGACCTGGTTAGACTGGGTTAGATACAGATAGACTGGGTTAGATACAGATAGACCGGGTTAGACTGGGTTAGAATGGGTTAGACCGGGTTAGATACAGACAGACCGGGTTAGACCGGGTTAGATACAGTTAGACCGGGTTAGATACAGATAGACTGGGTTATACCGGGTTAGATACAGATAGACCGGGTTAGATACAGATAGACCGGGTTAGATACAGATAGACCGGGTTAGACCGGGTTAGATACAGATAGACCGGGTTAGACCGGGTTAGATACAGATAGACCGGGTTAGATACAGATAGACCGGGTTAGATACAGATAGACCGGGTTAGATACAGATAGACTGGGTTAGACCGGGTTAGATACAGATAGACCGGGTTAGATACAGATAGACTGGGTTAGACCGGGTTAGATACAGATAGACCGGGTTAGATACAGATAGACCGGGTTAGACCGGGTTAGATACAGATAGACTGGGTTAGACCGGGTTAGATACAGATAGACCGGGTTAGATACAGATAGACTGGGTTAGACCGGGTTAGATACAGATAGACCGGGTTAGATACAGATAGACCGGGTTAGATACAGATAGACCGGGTTAGTTACAGATAGACCGGGTTAGATACAGATAGACCGGGTTAGATACAGATAGACTGGGTTAGATACAGATAGACCGGGTTAGATACAGATAGACCGGGTTAGATACAGATAGACCGGGTTAAATACAGATAGACTGGGTTAGACTGGGTTAGACAGGGTTAGACCAGGTTAGATACAGATAGACCGGGTTAGATACAGATAGACCGGGTTAGATACAGATAGACCGGGTTAGATACAGATAGACCGGGTTAGATACAGATAGACTGGGTTAGATCCAGATAGACCGGGTTAGATCCAGATAGACCGGGTTAGACTGGGTTAGATACAGATAGACCGGGTTAGATACAGATAGACCGGGTTAGATCCAGGTAGACCGGGTTAGATACAGATAGACCGGGTTAGATACAGATAGACTGGGTTAGACCGGGTTAGATACAGATAGACCGGGTCAGATACAGATAGACCGGGTTAGATACAGATAGACCAGGTTAGATACAGTTAGACCGGGTTAGATACAGATAGACTGGGTTAGAACGGGTTAGATACAGATAGACCGGGTTAGACCGGGTTAGATCCAGATAGACCGGGTTAGATACAGATAGACTGGGTTAGATCCAGATAGACCGGGTTAGATACAGATAGACCGGGTTAGATACAGATAGACTGGGTTAGTTACAGATAGACCGGGTTAGACCGGGTTAGATACAGATAGACCGGGTTAGATACAGATAGACTGGGTTAGATCCAGATAGACCGGGTTAGATACAGATAGACCGGGTTAGATCCAGATAGACCGGGTTAGATCCAGATAGACCGGGTTAGACTGGGTTAGATACAGATAGACCGGGTTAGATACAGATAGACCGGGTTAGATCCAGGTAGACCGGGTTAGATACAGATAGACCGGGTTAGATACAGATAGACTGGGTTAGACCGGGTTAGATACAGATAGACCGGGTCAGATACAGATAGACCGGGTTAGATACAGATAGACCAGGTTAGATACAGTTAGACCGGGTTAGATACAGATAGACTGGGTTAGAACGGGTTAGATACAGATAGACCGGGTTAGACCGGGTTAGATCCAGATAGACCGGGTTAGATACAGATAGACTGGGTTAGATCCAGATAGACCGGGTTAGATACAGATAGACCGGGTTAGATACAGATAGACTGGGTTAGTTACAGATAGACCGGGTTAGACCGGGTTAGATACAGATAGACCGGGTTAGATACAGATAGACTGGGTTAGATCCAGATAGACCGGGTTAGATACAGATAGACCGGGTTAGATCCAGATAGACCGTGTTAGACTGGGTTAGACTGGGTTAGACCCAGGTAGACCGGGTTAGACTGGGTTAGACTGGGTTAGACTGGGTTAGATCCAGGTAGACCGGGTTAGACTGGGTTAGACTGGGTTAGACTGGGTTAGATCCAGATAGACCGGGTTAGATACAGATAGACCGGGTTAGATACAGATAGACCGGGTTAGATCCAGATAGACCGGGTTAGATCCAGATAGACCGGGTTAGATCCAGATAGACCGGGTTAGATCCAGATAGACCGGGTTAGACTGGGTTAGATACAGATAGACCGGGTTAGATACAGATAGACCGGGTTAGATCCAGGTAGACCGGGTTAGATACAGTTAGACCGGGTTAGATACAGATAGACTGGGTTAGACCGGGTTAGATACAGATAGACTGGGTTAGACCGGGTTAGATACAGATGGACCGGGTTAGATACAGATAGACTGGGTTAGACCAGGTTAGACTGGGTTAGATACAGATAGACTGGGTTAGACTGGGTTAGACCGGGTTAGATACAGATAGACCGGGTTAGATACAGATAGACTGGGTTAGACCGGGTTAGATACAGATAGACTGGGTTAGATACAGATAGACCGGGTTAGATACAGATAGAGTGGGTTAGACCGGGTTAGATACAGATAGACCGGGTTAAATACTGATAGACCGGGTTAGATACAGATAGACCGGGTTAGACCGGGTTAGATCCAGATAGACCGGGTTAGATACAGATAGACCGGGTTAGATCCAGATAGACCGTGTTAGACTGGGTTAGACTGGGTTAGACCCAGGTAGACCGGGTTAGACTGGGTTAGACTGGGTTAGACTGGGTTAGATCCAGGTAGACCGGGTTAGACTGGGTTAGACTGGGTTAGACTGGGTTAGATCCAGATAGACCGGGTTAGATACAGATAGACCGGGTTAGATACAGATAGACCGGGTTAGATCCAGATAGACCGGGTTAGATCCAGATAGACCGGGTTAGATCCAGATAGACCGGGTTAGATCCAGATAGACCGGGTTAGACTGGGTTAGATACAGATAGACCGGGTTAGATACAGATAGACCGGGTTAGATCCAGGTAGACCGGGTTAGATACAGTTAGACCGGGTTAGATACAGATAGACTGGGTTAGACCGGGTTAGATACAGATAGACTGGGTTAGACCGGGTTAGATACAGATGGACCGGGTTAGATACAGATAGACTGGGTTAGACCAGGTTAGACTGGGTTAGATACAGATAGACTGGGTTAGACTGGGTTAGACCGGGTTAGATACAGATAGACCGGGTTAGATACAGATAGACTGGGTTAGACCGGGTTAGATACAGATAGACTGGGTTAGATACAGATAGACCGGGTTAGATACAGATAGAGTGGGTTAGACCGGGTTAGATACAGATAGACCGGGTTAAATACTGATAGACCGGGTTAGATACAGATAGACCGGGTTAGACCGGGTTAGATCCAGATAGACCGGGTTAGATACAGATAGACTGGGTTAGATCCAGATAGACCGGGTTAGATACAGATAGACCGGGTTAGATACAGATAGACTGGGTTAGTTACAGATAGACCGGGTTAGACCGGGTTAGATACAGATAGACCGGGTTAGATACAGATAGATTGTGTTAGATCCAGATAGACCGGGTTAGATACAGATAGACTGGGTTAGATCCAGATAGACCGGGTTAGATACAGATAGACCGGGTTAGATCCAGATAGACCGGGTTAGATCCAGATAGACCGGGTTAGATCCAGATAGACCGTGTTAGACTGGGTTAGACTGGGTTAGACTGGGTTAGATCCAGGTAGACCGGGTTAGACTGGGTTAGACTGGGTTAGACTGGGTTAGATCCAGGTAGACCGGGTTAGACTGGGTTAGACTGGGTTAGACTGGGTTAGATCCAGGTAGACCGGGTTAGACTGGGTTAGACTGGGTTAGACTGGGTTAAATACAGGTAGACCGGGTTAGATCCAAGGTAACATTATAAACAAACACTGAGTGTTTAAAACACTGCGAACATCCCTTGTTAAAGCCACTTCGAGTCGGTGTAGATGAACGGGAGAAGACATGGGTTATGTGTGTGTGCCATTCAGATGGTGAATGGGCAAGACGTTAGATCGAAGTGCCTTTTTGAACAAGGTATTGTAGACAGGTGCAAAGGGTTTTTGTGTCTAAAAACTGCAACGCTGCTGGGGTTTTTCACATTCAACAGTTTGCCCGTGTGTATCAAGAACGGTCCACCACACAAAGGACATCCCAGCCAACTGGAAACGACTGTGGGGAAACATTGGAGTCAACATGGGCCAGCATCCCTGTGGAACGCTTTCGACACCTTTGTCCGAGTCCATGACCCGATGAATGTAGGCCGTTCTGAGGGGCGAGTCAACATTAGGAAGGTGTTCTTAATGTTTTTTCACACACGGTGTCCATTTTCTTTATATTTTATCATCTCTGTTTTCTTGGGATTTTTGGGCCAGAACCAGGATGGACGAGGAGCAGATGAGGTGACAGCTGGTAGGATGAGAGATTGTCAATAACATAATACCATGTTTTTAAACTCTACCTTGCCGTCTTCCTTTAGCTCGAAGCAAAACCTCGTTTAGACGTTATTCTGACTGACATTTTTCAAAAGCTATTTTTGAACGGCGATGTTGATCCCTTCTCTTTCACAGTACAATGACTTCCTGCTGTAAATGAGTGTCTTGACAAAACAACAGCCTTTGTCCAATTATCCCTGAACCCTCTCTGGCAGTTTCCTGAAAAGGTTGGATGATCGACTCACAGAGAAACATTGGGGGTGTCCCAAATGGCCCCCCGATCTCCTATATACTGGAATAGGAGCCTAGTCAAAAGTAGTGTACTATATAGGGAATAGGGTGCCATGTGGGACGCAAGCCTTCATTTAAAACCAAGCAGACAAACCTTCATTTAACTCAGGCGACAAGACGAGTCGTCCTCACACAGACATCAATTATGTTGTGTTCCGAACTATCATCTCCTCACTTGACAAAGACATTAGAGATGCCGGCTGTGATGAAATCAGATCCAGCTTGTGTTTGGTCTGAGAGGAGCTAAGAGATAATGATCGGTACAGACAGACAGGAGCTAAGAGATAATGTTCGGTACGGACAGACAGGAGCTAAGAGATAATGTTCGGTACGGACAGACAGGAGCTAAGAGATAATGATCGGTATGGACAGACAGGAGCTAAGAGATAATGATCGGTATGGACAGACAGGAGCTAAGAGATAATGATCGGTATGGACAGACAGGAGCTAAGAGATAATGATCGGTACGGACAGGAGCTAAGAGATAATGATCGGTATGGACAGACAGGAGCTAAGGGATAATGTTCGGTACGGACAGACAGGAGCTAAGAGATAATGATCGGTACGGACAGACAGGAGCTAAGAGATAATGATCGGTATGGACAGACAGGAGCTAAGAGATAATGATCGGTATGGACAGACAGGAGCTAAGAGATAATGATCGGTATGGACAGACAGGAGCTAAGAGATAATGATCGGTATGGACAGACAGGAGCTAAGAGATAATGATCGGTATGGACAGACAGGAGCTAAGAGATAATGATCGGTACGGACAGACAGGAGCTAAGAGATAATGATCGGTATGGACAGACAGGAGCTAAGAGATAATGATCGGTATGGACAGACAGGAGCTAAGAGATAATGATCGGTATGGACAGACAGGAGCTAAGAGATAATGATCGGTATGGACAGACAGGAGCTAAGAGATAATGTTCGGTATGGACAGACAGGAGCTAAGAGATAATGATCGGTACGGACAGACAGGAGCTAAGAGATAATGATCGGTATGGACAGACAGGAGCTAAGAGATAATGATCGGTATGGACAGACAGGAGCTAAGAGATAATGATCGGTATGGACAGACAGGAGCTAAGAGATAATGATCGGTATGGACAGACAGGAGCTAAGAGATAATGATCGGTACGGACAGGAGCTAAGAGATAATGATCGGTATGGACAGACAGGAGCTAAGGGATAATGTTCGGTACGGACAGACAGGAGCTAAGAGATAATGATCGGTACGGACAGACAGGAGCTAAGAGATAATGATCGGTACGGACAGACAGGAGCTAAGAGATAATGATGGGCCCTCAAACCCCTTTTGGCCCTGGTCTAAAGTAGTGCACTATATAGGGAATAGGGTTCTATAGGGCACTGGTCTAAAGTAGTGCACTATATAGGGAATAGGGCTCTATAGGGCTCTGGTCTAAAGTAGTGCACTATATATGGCTCTGGACTAAAGTAGTGCACTATATAGGGAATAGGGTTCTATAGGGCTCTGGTCTAAAGTAGTACACTATATATTGCCCTGGTCTAAAGTAGTGCACTACATAGGGAATAGGGCTCTATAGGGCTCTGGACAAAGTAGTGCACTATATAGGGAATAGGGTTCTATAGGGCTCTGGACTAAAGTAGTGCACTACATAGGGAATAGGGCCCCTTGTTGTTTACTAGTGAGTCTCTTCCATCTCGTTAATGTGAACAAGATATGAATAATAACACCCCTAATTGATATGTAGATGAGTTACTGAATAATGAGCTGTGAGGTCACAACCATCACAGAACTACCATTTAGCAACACCACAATGGGGTTTATATTGATAGATGGTATTACAGTATTAGATATCATGGGGTTTATATTGTTAGATGGTATTACAGTATTAGACGGCAATGGGTTTATATTGCTAGATGGTATTACAGTATTAGACGGCAATGGGTTTATATTGATAGATGGTATTACAGTATTAGACAGCAATGGGTTTATATTGTTAGATGGTATTACAGTATTAGATATCATGGGGTTTATATTGTTAGATGGTATTACAGTATTAGATATCATTGGGTTTATATTGTTAGATGGTATTATAGTATTAGACGGCAATGGGTTTATATTGCTAGATGGTATTACAGTATTAGATATCATGGGGTTTATATTGTTAGATGGTATTACAGTATTAGACAGCAATGGGTTTATATTGTTAGATGGTATTATAGTATTAGACAGCATTGGGTTTATATTGTAAGATGGTATTATAGTATTAGACGGCATCGTCCGAAACCAAACCGTTGAATTTCAAGTGTTTTCTATTACAGAGTCAATATGAAATCTGCCTCCATTCAGTTAAATTACTCCACTACACCACTAAACACACACTATCTGCTTGCTCTGGTTTGTACTGAGGTCATTAGCAGCTCGCTGGCGGTGAACGATGACAGACACAGCGGCAGGAGGTCCGTCTGAAATCCGTAAACATCGAGGTTGAAGATGCCGTTATTCAGATGACAGATCAAAGGTTGGAGGAGAACAGCAACACTCCAGCTCCTCACCACGACAACAGGAGGATGGGGATGATGGTTGGAGGAGGACAGCAACACTCCAGGTCCTCACCATGACAACAGGAGCATGGGGAGGATGGTTGGAGGAGGACAGCAACACTCCAGGTCCTCACCATGACAACAGGAGCATGGGGATGATGGTTGGAGGAGGACAGCAACACTCCAGGTCCTCACCACAACAACAGGAGCATGGGGATGATGGTTGGAGGAGGACAGCAACACTCCAGGTCCTCACCACAACAACAGGAGCATGGGGATGATGGTTGGAGGAGGACAGCAACACTCCAGGTCCTCACCACAACACAACAACAGGAGCATGGGGATGATGGTTTGAGGAGGACAGCAACACTCCAGGTCCTCACCATGACAACAGGAGCATGGGGATGATGGTTGGAGGAGGACAGCAACACTCCAGGTCCTCACCATGACAACAGGAGCATGGGGATGATGGTTGGAGGAGGACAGCAACACTCCAGGTCCTCACCATGACAACAGGAGCATGGGGATGATGGTTGGAGGAGGACAGCAACACTCCAGGTCCTCACCACAACACAACAACAGGAGCATGGGGATGATGGTTGGAGGAGGACAGCAACACTCCAGGTCCTCACCACAACACAACAACAGGAGCATGGGGATGATGGTTGGAGGAGGACAGCAACACTCCAGGTCCTCACCATGACAACAGGAGCATGGGGATGATGGTTGGAGGAGGACAGCAACACTCCAGGTCCTCACCATGACAACAGGAGCATGGGGATGATGGTTGGAGGAGGACAGCAACACTCCAGGTCCTCACCACAACAACAGGAGCATGGGGATGATGGTTGGAGGAGGACAGCAACACTCCAGGTCCTCACCACAACAACAGGAGCATGGGGATGATGGTTGGAGGAGGACAGCAACACTCCAGGTCCTCACCATGACAACAGGAGCATGGGGATGCTGGTTGGAGGAGGACAGCAACACTCCAGGTCCTCACCATGACAACAGGAGCATGGGGATGATGGTTGGAGGAGGACAGCAACACTCCAGGTCCTCACCATGACAACAGGAGCATGGGGATGATGGTTGGAGGAGGACAGCAACACTCCAGGTCCTCACCACAACAACAGGAGCATGGGGATGATGGTTGGAGGAGGACAGCAACACTCCAGGTCCTCACCACAACAACAGGAGCATGGGGATGATGGTTGGAGGAGGACAGCAACACTCCAGGTCCTCACCACAACAACAGGAGCATGGGGATGATGGTTGGAGGAGGACAGCAACACTCCAGGTCCTCACCACAACACAACAACAGGAGCATGGGGATGATGGTTGGAGGAGGACAGCAACACTCCAGGTCCTCACCACAACAACAGGAGCATGGGGATGATGGTTGGAGGAGGACAGCAACACTCCAGGTCCTCACCACAACACAACAACAGGAGCATGGGGATGATGGTTGGAGGAGGACATCAACACTCCAGGTCCTCACCACAACACAACAACAGGAGCATGGGGATGATGGTTGGAGGAGGACAGCAACACTCCAGGTCCTCACCACAACTCAACAACAGGAGCATGGGGATGATGGTTGGAGGAGGACAGCAACACTCCAGGTCCTCACCACAACACAACAACAGGAGCATGGGGATGATGGTTGGAGGAGGACAGCAACACTCCAGGTCCTCACCACACCACAACAACAGGAGCATGGGGATGATGGTTGGAGGAGGACAGCAACACTCCAGGTCCTCACCACAACACAACAACAGGAGGATGGGGATGATGGTTGGAGGAGGACAGCAACACTCCAGGTCCTCACCACAACAACAGGAGCATGGGGATGATGGTTGGAGGAGGACAGCAACACTCCAGGTCCTCACCACAACACAACAACAGGAGCATGGGGATGATGGTTGGAGGAGGACAGCAACACTCCAGGTCCTCACCACAACAACAGGAGCATGGGGATGATGGTTGGAGGAGGACAGCAACACTCCAGGTCCTCACCACAACAACAGGAGCATGGGGATGATGGTTGGAGGAGGACAGCAACACTCCAGGTCCTCACCACAACAACAGGAGCATGGGGATGATGGTTGGAGGAGGACAGCAACACTCCAGGTCCTCACCACAACAACAGGAGCATGGGGATGATGGTTGGAGGAGGACAGCAACACTCCAGGTCCTCACCACAACACAACAACAGGAGCATGGGGATGATGGTTGGAGGAGGACAGCAACACTCCAGGTCCTCACCACAACAACAGGAGCATGGGGATGATGGTTGGAGGAGGACAGCAACACTCCAGGTCCTCACCACAACACAACAACATTAGCATGGGGATGATGGTTGGAGGAGGACAGCAACACTCCAGGTCCTCACCACACCACAACAACACGAGCATGGGGATGATGGTTGGAGGAGGACAGCAACACTCCAGGTCCTCACCACAACACAATAACAGGAGCATGGGGATGATGGTTGGAGGAGGACAGCAACACTCCAGGTCCTCACCACAACAACAGGAGCATGGGGATGATGGTTGGAGGAGGACAGCAACACTCCAGGTCCTCACCACAACACAACAACATTAGCATGGGGATGATGGTTGGAGGAGGACAGCAACACTCCAGGTCCTCACCACACCACAACAACACGAGCATGGGGATGATGGTTGGAGGAGGACAGCAACACTCCAGGTCCTCACCACAACACAATAACAGGAGCATGGGGATGATGGTTGGAGGAGGACAGCAACACTCCAGGTCCTCACCACAACAACAGGAGCATGGGGATGATGGTTGGAGGAGGACAGCAACACTCCAGGTCCTCACCACGACAACAGGAGCATGGGGATGATGGTTGGAGGAGGACAGCAACACTCCAGGTCCTCACCACAACACAACAACAGGAGCATGGGGATGATGGTTGGAGGAGGACAGCAACACTCCAGGTCCTCACCACAACACAACAACAGGAGCATGGAGATGATGCCCTAGACAGAGCTGCACCTAAGGGCCCTAGACAGAGCTGGACCTAAGGGCCCTAGACAGCACTGCACCTACGGGCCCTAGACAGCACTGCACCTACGGGCCCTAGACAGAGCTGCACCTAAGGGCCCTAGACAGAGCTGGACCTAAGGGCCCTAGACAGCACTGCACCTACGGGCCCTAGACAGCACTGCACCTACGGGCCCTAGACAGAGCTGGACCTAAGGGCCCTAGACAGAGCTGGACCTAAGGGCCCTAGACAGAGCTGGACCTAAGGGCCCTAGACAGAGCTGGTCAGACTTTTTGGGACACAGAGTACTTATTATGAGATAGAATATCAGGTTCGGATTCCCAGCACATAGTCAGTCTAGTGTTTCTGGGAAGCTCACCTCAGGCGAAATCAGCCCTGGGGTTTGAGCTCCCAGCTACCATTAGATATAAAAAGTTAGCTAAGCTCATCCTCCTCAATCTACATCAATATTAACAGAGGGGACATTGCCCCCAGGGTAGATCTGTCCTCAGAGCAATCACTGGTACCTCTCCTTCCCTCCCGATCCATCGCACACATCCTCTTTTCTCTGTCTCCTGTCTGCTCCTCTCACACCTCTCCTCCCTCCTCGTTCCTCTCCATCTCTCCTCGTTCCTCTCCTCCCTCCACCTCTCCTCCCTCCATCTCTCCTCGTTCCTCTCCTCCCTCCACCTCTCCATCTCTCCTCGTTCCTCCCCTCCCTCCACCTCTCCTCCCTCCATCGCTCCTCGTTCCTCTCCTCCCTCCACCTCTCCTCCCTCCATCTCTCCTCGTTCCTCTCCTCGTTCCTCTCCTCCCTCCTCGTTCCTCTCCTCGTTCCTCTCCTCCCTCCATCTCCCCTCGTTCCTCTCCACCCTCCTCCCCTCCCTTCTCCTCTCCCCTTCCTCCTCCCCCTCTCTCTCTCCCTCCCTCCCCCATCTCTTCTCCCTCCACCTCTCCTCCCTCCATCTCTCCTCCTTCCTCTCCTCCTTCTACCTCTCCTCCCTCCATCGCTCATCGTTCCTCTCCTCCCTCCATCTCTCCTCCCTCCATCTCTCCTCCCTCCATCTCTCCTCATTCCTCTCCTCCCTCCTCGTTCCTCTCCTCCCGCCACCTCTCCTCCCTCCACCTCTCCTCATTCCTCTCCTCCCTCCATCTCTCCTCGTTCCTCTCCTCCCTCCATCTCTCCTCCCTCCATCTCTCCTCCCTCCATCTCTCCTCATTCCTCTCCTCCCTCCACCTCTCCTCATTCCTCTCCTCCCTCCACCTCTCCATCTCTCCTCGTTCCTCTCCTCCCTCCACCTCTCCTCATTCCTCTCCTCCCTCCATCTCTCCTCGTTCCTCTCCTCCCTCATCTCTCCTCATTCCTCTCCTCCCTCCATCTCTCCTCATTCCTCTCCTCCCTCCACTTCTCCTCGTTCCTCTCCTCCCTCCACCTCTCCTCGTTCCATCTCCTCCCTCAATCTCTCCTCATTCCTCTCCTCCCTCACCTCTCCTCCCTCCATCTCTCCTCATTCCTCTCCTCCCTCCACCTCTCCTCCCTCCATCTCTCCTCATTCTTCTCCTCCCTCCATCTCTCCTCATTCCTCTCCTCGCTCCACCTCTCCTCATTCCTCTCCTCGCTCCACCTCTCCTCATTCCTCTCCTCCCTCCACCTCTCCTCATTCCTCTCCTCCCTCCATCTCTCCTCGTTCCTCTCCTCCCTCCATCTCTCCTCCCTCCATCTCTCCTCCCTCCATCTCTCCTCCCTCCATCTCTCCTCATTCCTCTCCTCCCTCAATCTCTCCTCATTCCTCTCCTCCCTCCACCTCTCCTCATTCCTCTCCTCCCTCCACCTCTCCTCCCTCAATCTCTCCTCATTCCTCTCCTTCCTCCCTTCTCATCTGACTCCCACCTCCCAAAACTCCCCAAAGCCAGTTACAGAGGATGGATGGGCAATTCATCCTCACCTCTCCTCCTTTCCTCTCTCATTTTTATCCACCCTCAATCCCTCTTCCTCAATTCTCCCTCTCCTTCCAAAATGTCACATAGCCAGTTAGAGAGAGAGGGTGTGTGGTCTGGTGTTTCAATCTGTTAGAGCATGGGGCCTGGGGGCCGAGGAGAGGAAGGAGAGATGGAGGAGAGGAAGGAGGAATGGAGGAGAGGAGAGAGGAAGGAGAGATGGAGGAGAGGAAGGAGAGGAAGGAGGAGAGGAGAGAAGGAGGAGAGGAAGGAGAGATGGAGGAGAGGAAGGAGAGATGGAGGAGAGGAAGGAGAGGATGGAGAGAAGGAGGAGAGGAAGGAGAGATGGAGGAGAGGGAAGGAGAGATGGAGAGGAGGAGGAAGGAGGAGAGGAGGAGAGGAAGGAGATGAGGAGAGGAAGGAGAGATGGAGAGGAAGGAGATGAGGAGAGGAAGGAGAGAAGGAGGAGAGGAAGGAGAGATGAAGGAGAGGAAGGAGAGAAGGAGGAGAGGAAGGAGAGATGAAGGAGAGAAGGAGGAGAGGAAGGAGAGATGGAGGAGAGGAAGGAGAGAAGGAGGAGAGGAAGGAGAGATGGAGGAGAGGAAGGAGAGAAGGAGGAGAGGAAGGAGAGATGAAGGAGAGAAGGATGAGGGAGAGGAAGGAGAGATGGAGGAGAGGAAGGAGAGATGGAGGAGAGGAAGGAGAGGAAGGAGAGAAGGAGGAGAGGAAGGAGAGATGGAGGAGAGGAAGGAGAGAAGGAGGAGAGGAAGGAGAGATGGAGGAGAGGAAGGAGAGAAGGAGGAGAGGAAGGAGAGATGGAAGGAGGAGGGAAGGAGAGAAGGAGGAGAGGAAGGAGAGATGGAGGAGAGGAAGGAGAGATGGAGGAGAGGAAGGAGAGAAGGAGAGATGGAGGAGAGGAAGGAGAGATGGAGGAGAGGAAGGAGAGAAGGAGGAGAGGAAGGAGAGATGGAGGAGAGGAAGGAGAGAAGGAGGAGAGGAAGGAGAGATGGAGGAGAGGAAGGAGAGATGAGGAGAGGAAGGAGGGAGGAAGGAGGGATGGAGGAGGAGGAGAGATGGAGGAGAGAAGGAGAGATGGAGGAGAGGAAGGAGAGGAGGAGAGGAAGGAGGAAGGGAGGAGAGGAAGGAGAGATGGAGGAGAGGAAGGAGAGATGGAGGAGAGGAGGAGGGATGGAGGAGAGGAAGGAGAGATGGAGAGATGAGGAGGAAGGAGAGGAAGGAGAGAGGAGAGGAAGGAGAGATGGAGGAGAGGAAGGAGAGATGGAGGAGAGGATGGAGGAGGGGGAAGGAGGAGGAAGGAGGAGAGGAAGGAGAGATGGAGGAGAGGAAGGAGTGATGTGAGGGTGGATGGGAGAGGAGGAGAGGATGGGAGGAGTTGGAGTGGAGGAGTGTGGGAGAGGGAGGAGTGAAGGAGAGATGGAGGAGAGGAAGGAGAGATGGAGGAGAGGAAGGAGAGATGAAGGAGAGGAGGAGAGAAGGGAGAGATGGAGAGATGAAGGAGAGATGGAGGAGAGGAAGGAGAGATGGAGGAGAGGAAGGAGAGATGGAGGAGAGGAAGGAGAGATGGAGGAGAGGAAGGTGAGAAGGAGGAGTGGTGAGTGTGGATGGTGAGGGGGGAAGGAGAGAAGGAGGAGAGGAATGAGAGATGGTGGAGAGATGGAGGAGGAGAGGGTGGAGTGGAAGGTGTGTGGTGGAGAGGTTGGTGTGATGGGAGGTGAGGAAGGTGTGTTGGTGGTGAGGAAGGAGAGATGGAGGAGAGGAAGGAGTGAGGTGGAGAGGAAGGAGTGATGGAGGTTGAGGGGGGTTGGAGAGAAGGAGGAGAGAAGGAGATGGTGGTGTGGAAGGTGTGTTGGAGGAGAGGAAGGAGAGAAGGAGAGATGGAGGAGAGGATGAGAGATGGAGGAGTGGTGGTGAGGAAGGTGTGATGGTGGTGAGGAAGGTGAGTGGGTGGAGAGGAAGGAGAGATGGTGGAGTGGAAGGGAGATGAGGTGGAAGGTGAGGGGGGAAGGTGAGAAGGAGGAGTGGTTGGTGTTGGTGGTGTGGAGGTGTGATGGTGGAGAGGAAGGAGAGGAAGGAGAGATGTAGGAGAGGAAGGAGATTGGGGTGAGGAGGGTGAAGGTGGTGTGAAGGAGTGATGGAGGAGAGGAAGGAGAGAAGGAGGTGTGGTTGGTGTGTGGAGGATGAGGGGGAAGGAGAGAAGGAGGAGAGGAGGTGAGTTGGAGGAGAGGAAGGAGAGATGGAGGAGAGGAGGAGAGGAAGGAGAGATGGAGGAGAGGAAGGAGAGATGGTGGAGAGGAAGGAGAGGAAGGAGAGATGGAGGAGAGGAAGGAGAGATGGAGGAGAGGAGGAGAGATGGAGGAGAGGAAGGAGAGTGAAGGAGGAGGGGAGTGATGGTGGTGTGGAAGGAGAGATGGAGGAGAGGAAGGAGTGATGGAGGAGAGGAAGGAAGATGGAGGAGAGGAAGGAGAGATGAAGGAGAGAGGAGGGATGGAGGATGGGGAGAGAGGAAGGAGAGATAGAGGAGAGGAGGAGAAGAGGAGAGGAAGGAAGATGGAGGAGAGGAAGGAGAGATGGAGGAGAGGAAGGAGAGATGAAGGAGAGAAGGAGGGATGGTGGAGAGGAAGGAGAGATGGGGAGAGGAAGGAGAGATAGAGGAGAGGAAGGAGAGAAGGAGGAGAGGAAGGAGAGATGGAGGAGAGGAAGGAGAGATGGAGGAGAGGAAGGAGAGATGGAGGAGAGGAAGGAGAGATGAAGGAGAGAAGGAGGGATGGAGGAGAGGAAGGAGAGATGGACGGATGGAGGAGAGGAAGGGCGTTCTATATCACACTGTTCTCCTCATTGGGGATCATCGCTCATTGTGTCATGGTGCCGGTCCTGTGGGCCGAGGCAGAGCAGAACACATCAGTCTTGACCATTAAATAGATTTACAGAAGAATGATTGTGGCTGTCGGACGGGTGACAGAAAGGACAGACTAAATCTCTGGAGTAGGAGGATAAGTGATTAGGCAGATTGATGTTGTGTGTTTCGTTTGGTAAATTGTAACGCTGAAAGATTTTCAATGACAGAGGAGACTGACCTCCTAGGACAGATTTACTGGTGTTATATACAGAGACTGACCTCAGGACAGATTTACTGGTGTTATATACAGAGACTGACCTCAGGACAGATTTACTGGTGTTATATACAGAGACTGACCCCAGGACAGATTTACTGGTGTTATATACAGAGACTGACCTCAGGGAAGAGACTGACCCCAGGACAGATTTACTGGTGTTATATACAGAGACTGACCTCAGGGACAGATTTACTGGTGTTATATACAGAGACTGACCTCAGGACAGATTTACTGGTGTTATATACAGAGACTGACCCCAGGACAGATTTACTGGTGTTAGCATACAGAGACTGACCTCAGGGAAGAGACTGACCCCAGGACAGATTTACTGGTGTTATATACAGAGACTGACCCCAGGACAGATTTACTGGTGTTATATACAGAGACTGACCTCAGGACAGATTTACTGGTGTTATATACAGAGACTGACCTCAGGACAGATTTACTGGTGTTATACACCTCTCAGTAGTAGAACACCTCTCAGTAGTAGAACACCTCTCAGTAGTAGAACACCTCTCAGTAGTAGAACACCTCTCAGTAGTAGAACACCTCTCAGCAGTAGAACACCTCTCAGTAGTAGAACACCTCTCAGTAGTAAAACACCTCTCAGTAGTAGAACACCTCTCAGTAGTAGAACACCTCTCAGCAGTAGAACACCTCTCAGTAGTAGAACACCTCTCAGTAGTAGAACACCTCTCAGTAGTAGAACACCTCTCAGTAGTAGAACACCTCTCAGCAGTAGAACACCTCTCAGTAGTAAAACACCTCTCAGTAGTAGAACACCTCTCAGTAGTAGAACACCTCTCAGCAGTAGAACACCTCTCAGTAGTAGAACACCTCTCAGTAGTAGAACACCTCTCAGTAGTAGAGACACCTCTCAGTAGTAGAACACCTCTCAGTAGTAGAACACCTCTCAGTAGAACACCTCTCAGTAGTAGAACACCTCTCAGTAGTAGAACACCTCTCAGTAGAACACCTCTCAGTAGTAGAACACCTCTCAGTAGAACACCTCTCAGTAGTAGAACACCTCTCAGTAGTAGAACACCTCTCAGTAGTAGAACACCTCTCAGTAGAACACCTCTCAGTAGTAGAACACGTAGAACACCTCTCAGTAGTAGAACACCTCTCAGTAGAACACCTCTCAGTAGTAGAACACCTCTCAGTAGTAGAACACCTCTCAGTAGTAGAACACCTCTCAGTAGTAGAACACCTCTCAGTAGTAGAACACCTCTCAGTAGTAGAACACCTCTCAGTAGAACACCTCTCAGTAGTAGAACACCTCTCAGTAGAACACCTCTTAGTAGAACACCTCTCAGTAGTAGAACACCTCTCAGTAGTAGAACACCTCTCAGTAGTAGAACACCTCTCAGTAGTAGAACACCTCTCAGTAGTAGAACACCTCTCAGTAGTAGAACACCTCTCAGTAGTAGAACACCTCTCAGTAGTAGAACACCTCTCAGTAGTAGAACACCTCTCAGTAGTAAAACACCTCTCAGTAGTAGAACACCTCTCAGTGAGTAGAACACCTCTCAGTAGTAGAACACCTCTCAGTAGTAGAACACCTCTCAGTAGAACACCTCTCAGTAGTAGAACACCTCTCAGTAGTAGAACACCTCTCAGCAGTAGAACACCTCTCAGTAGTAGAACACCTCTCAGTAGAACACCTCTCAGTAGTAGAACATCTCTCAGTAGTAGAACACCTCTCAGTAGAACACCTCTCAGTAGTAGAACACCTCTCAGTAGTAGAACACCTCTCAGTAGAACACCTCTCAGTAGAACACCTCTCAGTAGTAGAACACCTCTCAGTAGTAGAACACCTCTCAGCAGTAGAACACCTCTCAGTAGAACACCTCTCAGTAGTAGATCACCTCTCAGTAGAACACCTCTCAGTAGTAGAACACCTCTCAGTAGTAGAACACCTCTCAGCAGTAGAACACCTCTCAGTAGTAGAACACCTCTCAGTAGTAGAACACCTCTCAGCAGTAGAACACCTCTCAGTAGTAGAACACCTCTCAGTAGTAGAACACCTCTCAGTAGAACACCTCTCAGTAGTAGAACACCTCTCAGTAGAACACCTCTCAGTAGTAGAACACCTCTCAGTAGTAGAACACCTCTCAGTAGTAGAACACCTCTCAGTAGTAGAACACCTCTCAGTAGTAGAACACCTCTCAGTAGTAGAACACCTCTCAGTAGAACAGGACATTGCCTTAACCAGGGCTCATGGGCTCCGGTCTAAAGTCATGTACTAACCAGGGAATATGGTGCTTTTGGAGGCATCCTGTCTCATGGACTAGGAAAGGAAAAGTGTTTTGCTGTTTACATTTCTTAATAAACTGTTCTACAGTTTCAGTTTGTCTCTGAATGATTCTCTGTGTTGACATTTAGTTCTGTTTCGAAGGTTCGACTGTTTAAATATCTCTATTTAATCCTCTTCGACAACAGCCGATCCAGACACAAACAAACAGTCAACAACAAGCAGGACCCAAGACATTCATCTAGCCGTGCACGAAATACTGATGTGGTGAGATAACAGGACATGTTCCAACTGGAGGCTGCAAGACGGTTCCGTTACTAGAGGGTTCCGTTACTAGAGGGTTCCGTTACTAGAGGGTTCCGTTACTAGAGGGTTCCGTTACTAGAGGGTTCCGTTACTAGAGGGTTCCGTTACTAGAGGGTTCCGTTACTAGAGTGTTCCGTTACTAGAGGGTTCCGTTACTAGAGGGTTCCGTTACAAGAGGGTTCCGTTACTAGAGGGTTCCGTTACTAGAGGGTTCCATTACAAGAGGGTTCCGTTACTAGAGGGTTCCGTTACTAGAGGGTTCCGTTACGAGAGGGTTCCATTACGAGAGGGTTCCATTACGAGAAGGTTCCATTACAAGAGGGTTCCGTTACTAGAGGGTTCCGTTACTAGAGGGTTCCGTTACTAGAGGGTTCCGTTACTAGAGGGTTCCGTTACTAGAGGGTTCCGTTACTAGAGGGTTCCGTGACTAGAGGGTTCCGTTACTAGAGGGTTCATTACAAGAGGGTTCCATTACTAGAGGGTTCCATTACTAGAGGGTTCCGTTAGAGGGTTCCGTTACTAGAGGGTTCCATTACAAGAGGGTTCCGTTACTAGAGGGTTCCGTTACTAGAGGGTTCCGTTACTAGAGGGTTCCGTTACTAGAGGGTTCCGTTACTAGAGGGTTCCGTTAGAGGGTTCCGTTACTAGAGGGTTCCGTTACTAGAGGGTTCCGTTACTAGAGGGTTCCGTTATAAGAGGGTTCCATTATAAGAGTGTTCCAAAGTAGTGGACTATGGGGAATAGGGTTCCGTTACAAGAGGGTTCGTGACTTCCTTGAAAAGTTGCATATCGAGGGGACTATTCGATGCTATTGCAGAACGCCACAGGATGCTTTTGTGCTGGTCGAGGGCAGTCAGGTCTGGGGTGAACCAAGGGCTATATCTGTTCTTAGTTCTACATTTTATGAATGGGGCTTATTTAAGATGGAGAGGAAAGCACTTTTAAAGAGCAACGAGGCATCCTCTGCTGACAGGATGAGGTCAATATCCTTCCAGGATACCCGGGCCAGGTCGGTTAGAAAGGCCTGCTCGCTGAAGTGTTTTAGGGAGCGTTTGACTGTGATGAGGGGTGGTAATTTGACCGCGGACCCATAGTGGATGCAGGCAATAAGACAGTGATCACTGAGATCCTGATTGAAAACAGCAGAGGTGTATTTGGGGGGCAAGTTGGTCAGGATAATGTCTAAGAGGGTGCCCATGGTTACGGATTTAGGGTTGTACCTGGTAGGTTCCTTGATAATTTGTGTGAAATTGAGGGCATCTATCTTAGATTGTAGGACAGCCGGGGTGTTAAGCATGTCCCAGTTTAGGTCACCTAACAGCACGAAATCTGAAGATAGATGGAGGGCTATCAATTCACATATGGAGTCCAGGGCACAGCTGGGGGCAGAAGGTGGTCTATAACAAGCGGCAAGGTTGAGAGACTTGCTTCTGGAAAGGTGGATTTTTAAAAGTAGAAGCTTGAATTGTTTGGGCACAGACCTGGATAGTATGACAGAACTCTGCAGGCTATCTCTGCAGTAGATTGCAACTCCACCCCCTTTGGCAGTTCTATCTTGTCGGAAAATGTTAAAGTTAGGGATGGAGATTTCAGGGTTTTTGGTGGCCTTCCTAAGCCAGGATTCAGACACGGTTAGGACATCAGGGTTGGCGGAGTGTGCTAAAGCAGTGAATAAAAAAAACTTAGGGAGGAGGCTTCTGATGTTAACATGCATGAAACCAAGGCTTTTACAGTTACAGAAGTCAACGAATGAGAACGCCTGGGGAGTGGGAGTGGAGCTAGGCACTGCAGGGCCTGGGTTAACCTCTAGATTACCAGAGGAGGAGTAGGATGAGGGTATGGCTAAAGGCTATAAGAACCTGGGGAATAGGAGTGGAGCTAGGCACTGCAGGGCCTGGGTTAACCTCTTCATCACCAGAGGAACAGAGGAGGAGTAGGATAAGGGTACGGCTAAAGGCTATAAGAACTGGTCGTCTAGTGCGTTCGGAGGAGAGAGTAAAAGGAGCAGATTTCTGGGCGCGGGAAGAATAGATACAAGGCATAATGTACAGACAGGGGTATGGTAGGATGTGAGTACAGTGGAGGTAAACCTAGGCATTGAGTAACGATGGGAGAGGTTTTGTCTCTAAGGGCACAAGGTAACCAAGTGATGTCACCGCATGTGTGGGGGGTGGAACTAAAAGGCTGGAGGCTCTACAGTGAAATGAGACAATCATCACCAACCAAAACAGCAATTAGAAAGGCATGTTGGCATTAAGGAGAGGCCAAGGCATATTGACATTAGGGAGAGGCCAAGGCATGTTGGCATTAGGGAGAGGCCAAGGCATATTGACATTAGGGAGAGGCCAAGGCATATTGACATTAGGGAGAGGCCAAGGCATATTGACATTAGGGAGAGGCCAAGGCATATTGACATTAAGGAGAGGCCTTCCCTGTAGCTCAGTTGGTAGAGCATGGTGTTTGCAACGCCAGGGTTGTGGGTTCGATTCCCACGGGGGGCCAGCACAGAAAAAAAAAGTATGAAATGTATGCATTCACTACTGTAAGTCGCTCTGGATAAAAGCGTCTGCTAAATGACAAAAAATGTAAAAATGTAAAAAATGACATTAGGGAGAGGCCAAGGCATGTTGACATTAGGGAGAGGCCAAGGCATGTTGGCATTAGGGAGAGGCCAAGGCATGTTGACATTAGGGAGAGGCCAAGGCATGTTGACATTAAGGAGAGGCCAAGGCATGTTGACATTAGGGAGAGGCCAAGGCATGTTGACATTAGGGAGAGGCCAAGGCATGTTGGCATTAGGGAGAGGCCAAGGCATGTTGACATTAGGGAGAGGCCAAGGCATGTTGACATTAAGGAGAGGCCAAGGCATGTTGACATTAAGGAGAGGCCAAGGCATGTTGACATTAAGGAGAGGCCAAGGCATGTTGACATTAGGGAGAGGCCAAGGCATGTTGACATTAGGGAGAGGCCAAGGCATGTTGGCATTAGGGAGAGGCCAAGGCATGTTGACATTAGGGAGAGGCCAAGGCATGTTGACATTAGGGAGAGGCCAAGGCATGTTGACATTAGGGAGAGGCCAAGGCATGTTGACATTAGGGAGAGGCCAAGGCATGTTGGCATTAGGGAGAGGCCAAGGCATGTTGACATTAAGGAGAGGCCAATGTAATGTTGGGTTATATTTTCTTAAACTAATTGTGGTGCATAGCTTATGAATACTAATGCTAAACATAAGAGGTTTATATTGTATTAACCTAGATTGAGCAACATATAATAGACATGACTAACTGGAGGGTTGCTGGCTAGTAGGAGTGTAGGCTGAGTAGACTCGTGACACACACACACACACACACACACACACACACACACACACACACACACACACACACACACACACACACACACACACACACACACACACACACACACACACACACGAAGATAAGTTAGAAGACAACTACGCTTGGCAACAAAGATGCGCCAGGAGGCTGGGACCTACGATAGGCTGAGCAACGCCAGGCAACATGTGATGCGTCTAGAGGCTGGGACCAGCCTGCACGCCAACGATAGGCTGGAGTAAGTCTAAACCACACCCAAGCCTCTACTATGACAGGCCCTCAGGGAGAGGGAACTAAGTCTGTCAAGAAGTATTTAAAGAAAAACTTGTGATTTCATTCCAGTTCTCTGTTTTGCCCTGCGAGGTGTTACAGTGAACCCGTATATACGAACATTGCATTTACCATTTATTCTGCTTGACTAATTCTATTAATAAACAGCTGAAAATATATATATCTAGTCATCTCCATTAGAGAAGACACACCAGCCTCATGTTACTCAGAGAGGAGGAGGCTAACAAGATTAGCTGCTAGTCATCTCCATTAGAGAAGACACACCAGCCTCATGTTACTCAGAGAGGAGGAGGCTAACAAGATTAGCTGCTAGTCATCTCCATTAGAGAAGACACACCAGCCTCATGTTACTCAGAGAGGAGGAGGCTAACAAGATTAGCTTCGTTATCCTCAGGTTCCTACTTCTCTTTTTTCTCTCAGCATCTTTCTCTCTCCTCAGTCTTTCTCTCTCTCTCCTCAGTCTCTCTCTCCTCAGTCTCTCTCTCTCTCCTCAGTCTCTCTCGTTCTCCTATCTCTCTCTCTCTATCCTCAGTCTCTCTCTCTCTCTCCTCAGTCTCTCTATCCTGTCTCTCTCTCTCTCTCTCTCTACTCAGTCTCTCTATCCTCAGTCTTTCTCTCTCTCTCCTCAGTCTCTCTCTCCTCAGTCTATCTCTCTCTACTCAGTCTCTCTATCCTCAGTCTCTCTCTCTCTCTCCTCAGTCTCTCTATCCTGTCTCTCTCTCTCTCTCTCTCTCCTCAGTCTCTCTATCCTCAGGCTCTCTCTCTCTCCTCAGTCTCTCTCTCTCTCTCTCTCCTCAGTCTCTCTCTCTCCTCACTCTCTCTCTCTCTACTCAGTCTCTCTATCCTCAGTCTTTCTCTCTCTCTCCTAAGTCTCTCTCTCCTCAGTCTATCTCTCTCTCCTCAGTCTCTCTATCCTGTCTCTCTCTCTCTCTCTCTCTCTACTCAGTCTCTCTATCCTCAGTCTTTCTCTCTCTCTCCTCAGTCTCTCTATCCTCAGTCTCTCTCTCTCTCCGCAGTCTCTCTCTCTCTCTCCGCAGTCTCTCTCTCTCCCCGCAGTCTCTCTCTCTCCCCGCAGTCTCTCTCTCCCTCCGCAGTCTCTCTCTCTCTCTCTCTACTCAGTCTCTCTATCCTCAGTCTTTCTCTCTCTCTCCTCAGTCTCTCTATCCTCAGTCTCTCTCTCTCTCCTCAGTCTCTCTCTCTCTCCTCAGTCTCTCTCTCTCTCCACAGTCTCTCTCTCTCTCTCCGCAGTCTCTCTCTCTCTCTCTCTCTCTACTCAGTCTCTCTATCCTCGATCTTTCTCTCTCTCGCCTCAGTCTCTCCTCAGTCTCTCTATGCTGTCTCTCTCTCTCTCTCTCTCTCTACTCAGTCTCTCTATCCTCAGTCTTTCTCTCTCTCTCCTCAGTCTCTCTATCCTCAGTCTCTCTCTCTCTCTCCGCAGTCTCTCTCTCTCTCTCCGCAGTCTCTCTCTCTCTCTCCGCAGTCTCTCTCTCTCCCCGCAGTCTCTCTCTCCCTCTGCAGTCTCTCTCTCTCTCTCTCTACTCAGTCTCTCTATCCTCAGTCTTTCTCTCTCTCTCCTCAGTCTCTCTATCCTCAGTCTCTCTCTCTCTCCTCAGTCTCTCTCTCTCTCCTCAGTCTCTCTCTCTCTCCTCAGTCTCTCTCTCTCTCTCCGCAGTCTCTCTCTCTCTCTCTCTGCAGTCTCTCTCTCTCTCTCTCTGCAGTCTCTCTCTCTCTCCTCAGTCTCTCTCTCTCTCTCTCTCCTCAGTATCTCTCTCTCTCTCCTCAGTCTCTCTCTCTCCTCAGTCTCTCTCTCTCCTCAGTCTCTCTCTCTCCTCAGTCTCTCTCTCTCTCTCTCCTCAGTCTCTCTCTCTCTCTCCTCAGTCTCTCTCTCTCCTCAGTCTCTCTCTCTCCTCAGTCTCTCTCTCTCTCCTCAGTCTCTCTCTCTCCTCAGTCTCTCTCTCTCCTCAGTCTCTCTCTCTCTCTCCTCAGTCTCTCTCTCTCTCTCCTCAGTCTTTCTCTCTCTCTCCTCAGTCTCTCTATCCTCAGTCTCTCTCTCTCTCCTCAGTCTCTCTCTCTCCTCAGTCTCTCTCTCTCTCTCCGCAGTCTCTCTCTCTATGTAGTCTCTCTCTCTCTCCTCAATCTCTCTCTCCCTCCTCAGTCTCTCTCTCTCTCTCCTCTCTCTCTCTCTCCCTCCGCAGTCTCTCTCTCTCTCCTCCGTCTATCTCTCCCTCTGCAGTCTCTCTCTCTCTCCTCCGTCTATCTCTCCCTCTGCAGTCTCTCTCTCTCTCCTCAGTCTCTCTCTCTCTCCGCAGTCTCTCTCTCTCTCCGCAGTCTCTCTCTCTCTCTCTGTAGTCTCTCTCTCTCCTCAGTCTCTCTCTCTCTCTGCAGTCTCTCTCTCTCTCCTCAGTCTCTCTCTCTCCTCAGTCTCTCTCTCTCTCTCCTCAGTCTCTCTCTCTCTCTCCTCAGTCTCTCTCTCTCTCTCCTCAGTCTCTCTCTCTCTCTCTCCTCAGTCTCTCTCCTCAGTCTCTCTCTCTCTCTCTGTAGTCTCTCTCTCCCTCTCTCTGCAGTCTCTCTCTCTCCTCAGTCTCTCTCTCTCCTCAGTCTCTCTCTCTCCTCAGTCTCTCTCTCTCCTCAGTCTCTCTCTCTCTGCAGTCTCTCTCTCTCTGCAGTCTCTCTCTCTCTGCAGTCTCTCTCTCTCTGCAGTCTCTCTCTCTCTCTCCGCAGTCTCTCTCTCTCTCTCCTCAGTCTCTCTCTCTCTCTCTCCTCAGTCTCTCTCTCTCTCTCCTCAGTCTCTCTCTCTCCTCAGTCTCTCTCTCTCTCTCCTCAGTCTCTCTCTCTCTCTCCTCAGTCTCTCTCTCTCTCTCCTCAGTCTCTCTCTCTCTCTCCTCAGTCTCTCTCTCTCTCCTCAGTCTCTCTCTCTCTCTCCTCAGTCTCTCTCTCTCCTCAGTCTCTCTCTCTCTCCTCAGTCTCTCTCTCTCTCTCCTCAGTCTCTCTCTCTCCTCAGTCTCTCTCTCTCTCTCCGCAGTCTCTCTCTCTCTCAATCTCTCTCTCTCTCCTCAGTCTCTCTCTCTCTCTCCTCAGTCTCTCTCTCTCTCTCCTCAGTCTCTCTCTCTCAGTCTCTCTCTCTCTCTCCTCAGTCTCTCTCTCTCTCTCCTCAGTCTCTCTCTCTCTCTCTCTGCAGTCTCTCTCTCTCCTCAGTCTATCTCTCTCTCTCCTCAGTCTCTCTCTCTCCCTCCTCAGTCTCTCTTTCTCTCTCTCCTCAGTCTCTCTCTCTCTCTCCTCAATCTCTCTCTCCCTCCTCAGTCTCTCTCTCTCTCCTCAGTCTCTCTCTCTCTCTCTCTGCAGTCTCTCTCTCTCTCCTCAGTCTCTCTCTCGCCTCAGTCTCTCTCTCTCCTCAGTCTCTCTCTCTCTCCCCTCAGTCTCTCTCTCTCTCCTCAGTCTCTCTCTCTCTCCTCAGTCTCTCTCTCTCTCCTCAGTCTCTCTCCCTCTGCAGTCTCTCTCTCTCTCTCTCCTCAGTCTCTCTCTCCCTCCCTCCCTCTCTCCCTCTGCAATCTCTCTCTCTCTCCTCAGTCTCTCTCTCTCTCCTCAGTCTCTCTCTCTCTCCTCAGTCTCTCTCTCTCCCCTCAGTCTCTCTCTCTCCCCTCAGTCTCTCTCTCTGTCTCCGCAGTCTCTCTCTCTGTCTCCGCAGTCTCTCTCTCTCCCTCCGCAGTCTCTCTCTCTCCCTCCGCAGTCTCTCTCTCTCCCTCCGCAGTCTCTCTCTCTCTCCGCAGTCTCTCTCTCTCTGTAGTCTCTCTCTCTCTCCTCAATCCCTCCTCAGTCTCTCTCTCCCTCTCTCTCTCCTCAGTCTCTCTCTCCCTCTCTCTCTCTCCTCAGTCTCTCTCTCTCCTCAGTCTCTCTCCCTCCTCAGTCTCTCTTTCTCTCTCTCCTCAGTCTCTCTCTCTCTCTCCTCTGTCTCTCTCTCTCTCTGCAGTCTCTCTCTCTCTCCGCAGTCTCTCTCTCTCTCCTCAGTCTCTCTCTCTCTCTCTGTAGTCTCTCTCTCTCTCCTCAATCTCTCTCTCCCTCCTCAGTCTCTCTCTCTCTCCTCAGTCTCTCTCTCTCTCCTCAGTCTCTCTCTCTCTCTCTCTCTGCAGTCTCTCTCTCTCTCCTCAGTCTCTCTCTCGCCTCAGTCTCTCTCTCTCCTCAGTCTCTCTCTCTCTCCTCAGTCTCTCTCTCTCTCCTCAGTCTCTCTCTCTCTCCCCTCAGTCTCTCTCTCTCTCCTCAGTCTCTCTCTCTCCTCAGTCTCTCTCTCTCTCTCTCCTCAGTCTCTCTCTCCCTCCCTCCCTCTCTCCCTCTGCAATCTCTCTCTCTCTCCTCAGTCTCTCTCTCTCTCCTCAGTCTCTCTCTCTCTCCTCAGTCTCTCTCTCTCTCCTCAGTCTCTCTCTCTCTCCCCTCAGTCTCTCTCTCTCTCCTCAGTCTCTCTCCCTCTGCAGTCTCTCTCTCTCTCTCTCCTCAGTCTCTCTCTCTCTCTCTCTCTGCAGTCTCTCTCTCTCTCCTCAGTCTCTCTCTCGCCTCAGTCTCTCTCTCTCCTCAGTCTCTCTCTCTCCTCAGTCTCTCTCTCTCTCCCCTCAGTCTCTCTCTCTCTCCTCAGTCTCTCTCTCTCTCCTCAGTCTCTCTCCCTCTGCAGTCTCTCTCTCTCTCTCTCCTCAGTCTCTCTCTCCCTCCCTCCCTCTCTCCCTCTGCAATCTCTCTCTCTCTCCTCAGTCTCTCTCTCTCTCCTCAGTCTCTCTCTCTCTCCTCAGTCTCTCTCTCTCCCCTCAGTCTCTCTCTCTCCCCTCAGTCTCTCTCTCTGTCTCCGCAGTCTCTCTCTCTGTCTCCGCAGTCTCTCTCTCTCCCTCCGCAGTCTCTCTGTCTCCCTCCGCAGTCTCTCTCTCTCCCTCCGCAGTCTCTCTCTCTCTCCGCAGTCTCTCTCTCTCTGTAGTCTCTCTCTCTCTCCTCAATCCCTCCTCAGTCTCTCTCTCCCTCTCTCTCTCCTCAGTCTCTATCTCTCTCCTCAGTCTCTCTCTCTCCTCAGTCCTCTCTCCCTCCTCAGTCTCTCTTTCTCTCTCTCCTCAGTCTCTCTCTCTCTCTCCTCTGTCTCTCTCTCTCTCTGCAGTCTCTCTCTCTCTCCGCAGTCTCTCTCTCTCTCCTCAGTCTCTCTCTCTCTCTCTGTAGTCTCTCTCTCTCTCCTCAATCTCTCTCTCCCTCCTCAGTCTCTCTCTCTCTCCTCAGTCTCTCTCTCTCTCCTCAGTCTCTCTCTCTCTCTCTCTCTGCAGTCTCTCTCTCTCTCCTCAGTCTCTCTCTCGCCTCAGTCTCTCTCTCTCCTCAGTCTCTCTCTCTCCTCAGTCTCTCTCTCTCTCCTCAGTCTCTCTCTCTCTCCCCTCAGTCTCTCTCTCTCTCCTCAGTCTCTCTCCCTCTGCAGTCTCTCTCTCTCTCTCTCCTCAGTCTCTCTCTCCCTCCCTCCCTCTCTCCCTCTGCAATCTCTCTCTCTCTCCTCAGTCTCTCTCTCTCTCCTCAGTCTCTCTCTCTCTCCTCAGTCTCTCTCTCTCCCTCAGTCTCTCTCTCTCCCCTCAGTCTCTCTCTCTCCTCAGTCTCTCTCTCTCCTCAGTCTCTCTCTCTCTCTCTCCTCAGTCTCTCTCTCTCTCTCTCCTCAGTCTCTCTCTCTCTCCTCAGTCTCTCTCTCTCTCTCTCTCTCTCTCTCCTCCGCAGACTCTCTCTCTCTCCGAAGTCTCTCTCTCTCTCCTCAGTCTCTCTCTCTCTCCTCAGTCTCTCTCTCTCTCTCTCTCTCTCTCTCTCCCTCCGAAGTCTCTCTCTCTCTCCTCAGTCTCTCTCTCTCTCCTCAGTCTCTCTCTCTCTCTCTCTCTCTCTCTCCCTCCGCAGTCTCTCTCTCTCTCTCTCCGCAGTCTCTCTCTCTCTCTGTAGTCTCTCTCTCTCTCTGTAGTCTCTCTCTCCCTCCTCAGTCTCTCTCTCCCTCCTCAGTCTCTCTCTCTCTCTGTAGTCTCTCTCTCTCTCTGCTCTCTCTCTCTGCATCTCTCTCCTCTCTCCTCTCTCTCTCTCTCCTCAGTCTCTCTCTCCTCCTCAGTCTCTCTCTCTCCTCAGTCTCTCTCTCTCCTCAGTCTCTCTCTCTCTCTCTCCTCAGTCTCTCTCTCTCTCTCTCTCTGCAGTCTCTCTCTCTCTCTCTCTCTGCAGTCTCTCTCTCTCTCTCTCTCTGCCGTCGTCTCTCTCTCTCCTCAGTCTCTCTCTCTCCTCAGTCTCTCTCTCTCCTCAGTCTCTCTCTCTCTCTCCTCAGTCTCTCTCTCTCTCTCCTCAGTCTCTCTCTCTCTCTCTCCTCAGTCTCTCTCTCTCTCTCTCTCCTCAGTCTCTCTCTCTCTCTATCTCTCTCTCTCTCCTCAGTCTCTCTCTCTCTCTCTCTCTGCAGTCTCTCTCTCTCTCTCTCTCTCTGCAGTCTCTCTCTCTCTCTCTCTCTGCAGTCTCTCTCTCTCTCCTCAGTCTCTCTCTCTCCTCAGTCTCTCTCTCTCCTCAGTCTCTCTCTCTCTCTAGCTCTCTCTCTCTCTCTCTCTCTCTCTCTGCAGTCTCTCTCTCTCTCTCTCTCTGCAGTCTCTCTCTCTCTGCAGTCTCTCTCTCTCTCCTCAGTCTCTCTCTCTCCTCAGTCTCTCTCTCTCCTCACTCTCTCTCTCTCCTCAGTCTCTCTCTCTCTCCTCAGTCTCTCTCCCTCCTCAGTCTATCTCTCGCTCTCCTCAGTCTCTCTCTCTCTCTCTTCCTCAGTCTCTCTCTCTCTCTCCTCAGTCTCTCTCTCTCTCTCTCGCCTCAGTCTCTCTCTCTCTCTCTCCGCAGTCTCTCTCTCTCTCTCTCTCCCTACGCAGTCTCTCTCTCGCTCCGTCAGTCTCTCTCTCTCTCCGCAGTCTCTCTCTCTCTCCTCAGTCTCTCTCTCTCTTTCTGTAGTCTCTCTCTCTCCTCAATCTCTCTCTCCCTCCTCAGTCTTTCTCTCTCTCTCTCTCCTCAGTCTCTCACTCTCTCTCTCTGCATGCTCTCCCTCTCTCCGCAGCTCTCTCTCTCCTCAGTCTCTCTCGCTCCTCAGTCTCTCTCTCCTCAGTCTCTCTCTCTCTCTCTCTGCAGTCTCTCTCTCTCTCTCTCTCTCGCTCTCTGCAGTCTCTCTCTCATTCCTCAGTCTCTCTCTCCTCAGTCTCTCTCTCTCCTCAGTCTCTCTCTCTCTCTCCTCAGTCTCTCTCTCTCTCCTCAGTCTCTCTCTCTCTCTCGTAGTCTCTCTCTCTCTCCGTCAGTCTCTCTCTCTTCTCCGTCAGTCTCTCTCTCTCTCCTCAGTCTCTCTCTCTCTCTCTCCTCAGTCTCTCTCTCTCTCTCCTCAGTCTCTCTCTCTCTCTCCTCAGTCCCTCTCTCTCTCTCTCCTCAGTCCCTCTCTCTCTCTCTGCAGTCTCTCTCTCTCGCTCTTGCAGTCTCTCTCTCTCCTCACGCTCTCTCTCTCCTCAGTCTCTCTCCCTCTGCAGTCTCTCTCTCTCTCTCTCTCCTCAGTCTCTCTCTCCCTCCCTCCCTCTCTCCCTCTGCAGTCTCTCTCTCTCCTCAGTCTATCTCTCTCCCTCTCCTCAGTCTCTCTCTCTCTCTCTTCAGTCTCTCTCTCTGTCTCCGCAGTCTCTCTCTCTCTCTCTCTGCAGTCTCTCTCTCTCGCCTCAGTCTCTCTCTCTCCTCAGTCTCTCTCTCTCCTCAGTCTCTCTCTCTCCTCAGTCTCTCTCTCTCTCTCCTCAGTCTCTCTCCCTCTGCAGTCTCTCTCTCTCTCTCCTCAGTCTCTCTCTCCCTCCCTCAGTCTCTCTCCTCTCCTGCAGTCTCTCTCACTCTCCTCAGTCTCTCTCTCTCTCTCCTCAGTCTCTCTCTCTCTCTCTCTCTCAGTCTCTCTCTCTCTCTCTCTCTCTCTCTCTCCTCAGTCTCTCTCTCTCTCTCCTCAGTCTCTCTCTCTCCTCAGTCTCTCTCTCTCTCTGCAGTCTCTCTCTCTCTCCTCAGTCTCTCTCTCTCTCTCCGCAGTCTCTCTCTCTCTCTGTAGTCTCTCTCTCTCTCCTCAGTCTCTCTCTCTCCCTCCTCAGTCTCTCTCTCTCTCTCTCCTCAGTCTCTCTCTCTCTCTCTCCTCAGTCTCTCTCTCTCTCTCCCTCAGTCTCTCTCTCTCTCTCCTCAGTCTCTCTCTCTCTCTCCTCAGTCCTCTCTCTCTCCTCAGTCTCTCTCTCTCTGCAGTCTCTCTCTCTCTGCAGTCTCTCTCTCTCTCTCAGTCTCTCTCTCTCTCTCCGCAGTCTCTCTCTCTCTCTCCGCAGTCTCTCTCTCTCTCTCCTCAGTCTCTCTCTCTCTCTCCTCAGTCTCTCTCTCTCTCCTCAGTCTCTCTCTCTCCTCAATCTCTCTCTCTCTCTGCAGTCTCTCTCTCTCTTCTCAGTCTCTCTCGCTCTTCAGTCTCTCTCTCTCCTCAGTCTCTCTCTCTCCTCAGTCTCTCAGTCACTCTCTCCCCAGTCTCTCTCTCTCTCTCCTCAGTCTCTCTCTCTCTCTCTCCTCAGTCTCTCTCTCTCCTCAGTCTCTCTCTCTCTCTCCGTAGTCTCTCTCTCTCTCTCTGTAGTCTCTCTCTCTCTCCTCAGTCTCTCTCTCCCTCCTCTCTCTCACTGCAGTCTCTCTCTCTCTCCTCAGTCTCTCTCTCTCTCCTGCAGTCTCTCTCTCTCTCTGCAGTCTCAGCTCTCTCCTCAGTCTCGCTCCCTCCTCAGTCTCTCTCTCTCCTGCAGTCTCTCGCTCTCTCCTCAGTCTCTCTCTCTCTCTCTCCGCAGTCTCTCTCTCTCTCCGCAGTCTCTCTCTCTCTCCGCAGTCTCTCTCTCTCTCCGCAGTCTCTCTCATCTCTCCGCAGTCTCTCTCTCCTCTCTCTGCAGTCTCTCTCTCTCTCCTCAGTCTCTCTCTCTCCTCAGTCTCTCTCCCTCCTCAGTCTCTCTCTCTCTCTCCTCAGTCTCTCTCTCTCTCTCTCTCTGCAGTCTCTCTCTCTCTCCTCAGTCTCTCTCTCGCCTCAGTCTCTCTCTCTCTCTCAGTCTCTCTCTCTCCTCAGTCTCTCTCTCTCTCCCCTCAGTCTCTCTCTCTCTCTCCTCAGTCTCTCTCTCTCTCCTCAGTCTCTCTCCCTCTGCAGTCTCTCAGTCTCTCTCTCTCCTCAGTCTCTCTCTCTCCTCAGTCTCTCTCTCTCCTCAGTCTCTCTCTGCACTCTCTCTCTCTCTCCTCAGTCTCTCTCTCCCTCCCTCTCTCTCTCTGCAGTCTCTCTCTCTCTCCTCAGTCTCTCTCCCTCTGCAGTCTCTCTCTCTCTCTCTCCTCAGTCTCTCTCTCCCTCCCTCCCTCTCTCCCTCTGCAGTCTCTGTCTCTCCTCAGTCTATCTCTCTCTCTCCTCAGTCTCTCTCTCTCTCCGCAGTCTCTCTCTCTCTCCGCAGTCTCTCTCTCTCTCCGCAGTCTCTCTCTCTCTCCGCAGTCTCTCTCTCCCTCTCTCTGCAGTCTCTCTCTCTCTCCTCAGTCTCTCTCTCTCTCCTCAGTCCTCTCTCCCTCCTCAGTCTCTCTCTCTCTCTCCTCAGTCTCTCTCTCTCTCTCCCTCTCTCTGCAGTCTCTCTCTCTCTCCTCAGTCTCTCTCTCTCTCTGCAGTCTCTCTCTCTCTCTCTGTAGTCTCTCTCTCTCTCCTCAATCTCTCTCTACCTCCTCAGTCTCTCTCTCTCTCCTCAGTCTCTCTCTCTCTCTCTCCTCAGTCTCTCTCTCTCTCTCCTCAGTCTCTTTCCCTCTGCAGTCTCTCCTCTCTCTCTCTCTCCTCAGTCTCTCTCTCTCTCCTCAGTCTCTCTCCCTCCTCAGTCTCTCTCCCTCCTCAGTCTCTCTCTCTCTCTCTCTCTCCTCAGTCTCTCTCTCTCTCCTCAGTCTCTCTCTCTCTCTCTCTCTCTCTCCCTCCGCAGTCTCTCTCTCTCCCTCTGCAGTCTCTCTCTCACTCTGCAGTCTCTCTCTCTCTCCGCAGTCTCTCTCTCTCTCTCCGCAGTTTCTCTCTCTCTCCTCAATCTCTCTCTCCCTCCTCAGTCTCTCTCTCTCTCTCTCTCTCTCTCTCTCCTCAGTCTCTCTCTCTCTCTCTCCTCAGTCTCTCTCTCTCTCTCTCCTGCAGTCTCTCTCTCTCTCCTCAGTCTCTCTCTCTCTCTCCTCAGTCTCTCTCTCTCTCTCCTCAGTCTCTCTCTCTCTCTCCTCAGTCTCTCTCTCTCTCTCCTCAGTCTCTCTCTCTCTCTCCTCAGTCTCTTTCCCTCTGCAGTCTCTCTCTCTCTCCTCAGTCTCTCTCTCTCTCCTCAGTCTCTCTCCCTCCTCAGTCTCTCTCCCTCCTCAGTCTCTCTCTCTCTCTCTCTCTCCTCAGTCTCTCTCTCTCTCCTCAGTCTCTCTCTCTCTCTCTCTCTCTCCCTCCGCAGTCTCTCTCTCTCCCTCTGCAGTCTCTCTCTCACTCTGCAGTCTCTCTCTCTCTCCGCAGTCTCTCTCTCTCTCTCCGCAGTCTCTCTCTCTCTCCTCAATCTCTCTCTCCCTCCTCAGTCTCTCTCTCTCTCTCTCTCTCTCTCTCCTCAGTCTCTCTCTCTCTCTCTGCAGTCTCTCTCTCTCTCTCTCACTCTGCAGTCTCTCTCTCTCAGTCTCTCTCTGCAGTCTCTCTCTCAGTCTCCTCAGTCTCTCTCTCTCCTCAGTCTCTCTCTCTCCTCAGTCTCTCTCTCTCCTCAGTCTCTCTCTCGCTCTCCTCAGTCTCTCTCTCTCCTGTCTTTCTCTCTCTCTCCGTAGTCTCTCTCTCTCTCCGTAGTCTCTCTCTCTCTCCGCAGTCTCTCTCTCTCTCTCCGCAGTCTCTCTCTCTCCGCTCTCTCTGCAGTCTCTCTCTCTCTCTCTCCTCAGTCTCTCTCTCTCTCTCTCTCTCTCTCTCCTCAGTCTCTCTCTCTCCTCAGTCTCTCTCTCTCTCCTCAGTCTCTCTCTCTCTCCTCAGTCTCTCTCCTCAGTCTCTCTCTCCCTCCCTCCCTCTCTCTCTCTGCAGTCTCTCTCTCTCTCCTCAGTCTCTCTCCCTCTGCAGTCTCTCTCTCTCTCTCTCCTCAGTCTCTCTCTCCCTCCCTCCCTCTCTCCTCTGCAGTCTCTCTCACTCTCCTCAGTCTCTCTCTCTCTCTCCTCAGTCTCTCTCTCTCTCTCCTCAGTCTCTCACTCTCTCTCCTCAGTCTCTCTCCCTCCTCAGTCTCTCTCTCCTCAGTCTCTCTCTCTCTCTCCTCAGTCTCTCTCTCTCTCTCCTCAGTCTCTCTCTCTCTCTCCTCAGTCTCTCTCTCTCTCTCCTCAGTCTCTCTCTCCCTCAGTCTCTCTCAGTCTCTCTCCTCAGTCTCTCAGCTCTCCTCAGTCTCTCTCTCTCTCAGTCTCTCTCTCTCTCTCTCAGTCTCTCTCTCTCCTCAGTCTCTCTCTCCCTCCCTCTCTCTCTCTGCAGTCTCTCTCTCTCACCTCAGTCTCTCTCCCTCTGCAGTCTCTCTCTCTCTCTCTCCGCAGTCTCTCTCTCTCCTCAGTCTCTCTCCCTCCTGCAGTCTCTCTCTCTCTCTCTCTCTCTCTCTCTCCTCAGTCTCTCCTCCCTCCCTCTCTCCCTCCCTCCCTCTCTCCCTCTGCAGTCTCTGTCTCTCCTCAGTCTATCTCTCTCTCTCCTCAGTCTCTCTGTCTCCGCAGTCTCTCTCTCTCGCTCCGCAGCCTCTCTCTCTCTCCGCAGTCTCTCTCTCTCCGCAGTCTCGCTCTCGCTCCGCAGTCTCTCTCTCTCTCCGCAGTCTCTCTCTCCCTCTCTCTGCAGTCTCTCTCTCTCTCCTCAGTCTCTCTCTCTCCTCAGTCTCTCTCCCTCCTCAGTCTCTCTCTCTCTCTCCTCAGTCTCTCTCTCTCTCTCTCTCTCTCTCCTCAGTCTCTCTCTCCCCTCCTCAGTCTCTCTCTCTCTCTCAGTCAGTCTCTCTCTCTCTCTGCAGTCTCTCTCTCTCTCCTCAATCTCTCTCTACCTCCTCAGTCCTCTCTCTCTCTCCTCAGTCTCTCTCTCTCTCTCTGTAGTCTCTCTCTCTCTCCTCAATCTCTCTCTACCTCCTCAGTCCTCTCTCTCTCTCCTCAGTCTCTTTCCCTCTGCAGTCTCTCTCTCTCTCTCTCCTCAGTCTCTCTCTCTCTCCTCAGTCTCTCTCCCTCCTCAGTCTCTCTCCCTCCTCAGTCTCTCTCCCTCCTCAGGCTCTCTCTCTCTCTCTCTCTCTCCTCAGTCTCTCTCTCTCTCCTCAGTCTCTCTCTCTCTCTCTCTCTCCCTCCGCAGTCTCTCTCTCTCCCTCTGCAGTCTCTCTCTCACTCTGCAGTCTCTCTCTCTCTCCGCAAGCTCTCTCTCCCTCCTCAGTCTCTCGCTCGCTCTCTCTCTCTCTCTCCTCAGTCTCTCTCTCCCTCTCTGCAGTCTCTCTCTCTCTCCCAATCTCTCTCTACTCTCCTCAGTCTCTCTCTCTCTCCTCAGTCTCTTTCCCTCTGCAGTCTCTCTCTCTCTCTCTCTCCGCAGTCTCTCTCTCTCTCCTCAGTCTCTATCCCTCCCTCAGTCTCTCTCTCTCCTCAGTCTCTCTCTCTCTCTCTCCTCAGTCTCTCTCTCCCTCCTCAGTCTCTCTCTCTCCTCAGTCTCTCTCTCTCTCTCTGCAGTCTCTCTCTCTCTCCTCAAGCTCTCTCTACCTCCTCAGTCTCTCTCTCTCTCCTCAGTCTCTCTCTCTCTCTCTGTAGTCTCTCTCTCTCTCCTCAATCTCTCTCTACCTCCTCAGTCTCTCTCTCTCTCCTCAGTCTCTTTCCCTCTGCAGGTCTCTCTCTCTCTCTCTCCTCAGTCTCTCTCTCTCTCCTCAGTCTCTCTCCCTCCTCAGTCTCTCCTCTCTCTCTCTCTCTCTCCTCAGTCTCTCTCTCTCTCCTCAGTCTCTCTCTCTCTCTCTCTCTCCCTCCGCAGTCTCTCTCTCTCCCTCTGCAGTCTCTCTCTCACTCTGCAGTCTCTCTCTCTCTCCGCAGTCTCTCTCTCTCTCCGCAGTCTCTCTCTCTCTCTCCGCAGTCTCTCTCTCTCTCCTCAATCTCTCTCTCCCTCCTCAGTCTCTCTCTCTCTCTCTCTCTCTCTCTCCTCAGTCTCTCTCTCTCTCTCTCTCTGCAGTCTCTCTCTCTCTCCTCAGTCTCTCTCTCTCTCCTCAGTCTCTCTCTCTCTCTCTCTCAGTCTCTCTCTCTCTCTCTCTCTCAGTCTCTCTCTCTCTCTCAGTCTCTCTCTCTCTCTCCGTCTCTCTCTCTCCTGTCTTTCTCTCTCTCTCCGTAGTCTCTCTCTCTCTCTCCGTAGTCTCTCTCTCTCCCTCTGCAGTCTCTCTCTCCCTCTGCAGTCTCTCTCTCTCTCCGCAGTCTCTCTCTCTCTCTCCGCAGTTTCTCTCTCTCTCCTCAATCTCTCTCTCCCTCCTCAGTCTCTCTCTCTCTCTCTCTCTCTCTCCTCAGTCTCTCTCTCTCTCTCTCTGCAGTCTCTCTCTCTCTCCTCAGTCTCTCTCTCTCTCCTCAGTCTCTCTCTCTCCTCAGTCTCTCTCTCTCTCTCTCCTCAGTCTCTCTCTCTCTCTCCTCAGTCTCTCTCTCTCTCTCTCCTCAGTCTCTCTCTCTCTCTCTCCTCAGTCTCTCTCTCTCCTCAGTCTTTCTCTCTCCTGTCTTTCTCTCTCCTGTCTTTCTCTCTCCTGTCTTTCTCTCTCCTGTCTTTCTCTCTCTCTCCGTAGTCTCTCTCTCTCTCCGTAGTCTCTCTCTCTCTCTCTGTAGTCTCTCTCTCTCTCCTCAGTCTCTCTCTCTCTCTCTCCTCAGTCTCTCTCTCTCTCTCCTCAGTCTCTCTCTCTCTCTCCTCCCAGTCTCTCTCTCTCTCCTCAGTCTCTCTCTCTCTCTCTGCAGTCTCTCTCTCTCTCCTCAGTCTCGCTCCCTCCTGCAGTCTCTCTCTCTCTCTCTCCTCAGTCTCTCTCTCTCTCCTCAGTCTCTCTCTCTCTCTCTCTCTCTGCAGTCTCTCTCACTCTCCTCAGTCTCTCTCTCTCTCTCCTCAGTCTCTCTCTCTCTCTCCTCAGTCTCTCACTCTCTCTCCTCAGTCTCTCTCTCTCTCCTCAGTCTCTCTCTCCCTCCCTCCTCTCTCTCTGCAGTCTCTCTCTCTCTCCTCAGTCTCTCTCCCTCTGCAGTCTCTCTCTCTCTCTCCTCAGTCTCTCTCTCTCTCTCCTCAGTCTCTCTCTCTCTCTCCTCAGTCCTCTCTCTCTCTCTCCTCAGTCTCTCTCTCCCCAGTCTCTCTCTCTCTCTCCTCAGTCTCTCTCTCTCCTCAGTCTCTCTCTCTCCTCAGTCCTCTCCTCTCTCTCTCTCTCTCTCTCTCCTCAGTCTCTCTCTCCCTCCCTCTCTCTCTCTGCAGTCTCTCTCTCCTCTCCTCAGTCTCTCTCCCTCTGCAGTCTCTCTCTCTCTCTCTCCTCAGTCTCTCTCTCCCTCCCTCCCTCTCTCCCTCTGCAGTCTCTGTCTCTCCTCAGTCTATCTCTCTCTCTCCTCAGTCTCTCTCTGTCTCCGCAGTCTCTCTCTCTCGCCTCCGCAGCCTCTCTCTCTCCCCGCAGTCTCTCTCTCTCTCCGCAGTCTCTCTCTCTCTCCGCAGTCTCTCTCTCTCTCCGCAGTCTCTCTCTCCCTCCTCAGTCTCTCTCTCCCTCTCTCTCTCCGCAGTCTCTCTCCCTCTCTCTGCAGTCTCTCTCTCTCTCCTCAGTCTCTCTCCCTCCTCAGTCTCTCTCTCTCTCTCCTCAGTCTCTCTCTCTCTCTCTCTCTCTCTCCTCAGTCTCTCTCTCCCTCCTCAGTCTCTCTCTCTCTCTCTGCAGTCTCTCTCCTCTCTCTCCTGCAGTCTCTCTCTCTCTCCTCAATCTCTCTCTACCTCCTCAGTCTCTCTCTCTCTCCTCAGTCTCTCTCTCTCTCTCTCCTCAGTCTCTCTCTCTCTCTCCTCCTCAGTCTCTCTCTACTCTCCTCCGTCCTCAGTCTCTCTCTCCTCAGTCTCTCTCTCCTCAGTCTGCACTCTCCTCAGTCTCTCTCTCTCCTCAGTCTCTCTCTCTCTCCCTCAGTCTCTCTCCCTCCTCAGTCTCTCTCCCTCCTCAGTCTCTCTCTCTCTCTCTCTCTCTCCTCAGTCTCTCTCTCTCTCCTCAGTCTCTCTCTCTCTCTCCTCAGTCTCTCTCTCTCTCTCCGCAGTCTCTCTCTCTCCCTCCTGCAGTCTCTCTCTCACTCTGCAGTCTCTCTCTCTCTCCGCAGTCTCAGTCTCTCTCTCTCCGCAGTCTCTCTCTCTCTCTCCTCAGTCTCTCTCTCCCTCCTCAGTCTCTCTCACTCTCTCTCTCTCTCTCTCCTGCAGTCTCTCTCTCTCTCTCTGCAGTCTGCAGTCTCTCTCTCTCTGCAGTCTCTCAGTCTCTCTCTCTCCTCAGTCTCTCTCTCTCTCCCTCCGCAGTCTCTCTCTCTCTCTGCAGTCTCTCAGTCTCCCTCTGCAGTCTCTCTCGCTCTCCGTCACTCTCTCTCTCTCTCCTCAGTCTCTCTCTCTCCTCAGTCTCTCTCTCTCCTGTCTTTCTCTCTCCTGTCTCTCTCTCTCTCTCCGTCGTCTCTCTCCTCTCCGTCAGTCTCTCTCTCTCTCTCTGTAGTCTCTCTCTCTCTCCTCAGTCTCTCTCTCTCTCTCTCTCTGCAGTCTCTCTCTCTCTCTCCTCAGTCTCTCTCTCTCTCTCCTCAGTCTCTCTCTCTCTCCTCAGTCTCTCTCTCTCCTCAGTCTCGCTCTCCTCAGTCTCTCTCTCTCATCCTGCAGTCTCTCTCTCCCTCTGCAGTCTCTCTCTACTCTCCGCAGTCCTCTCTCTCTCTCCTCAGTCTCTCTCCCTCTGCAGTCTCTCTCTCTCTCTCTCTCCTCAGTCTCTCTCCCTCCTCAGTCTCTCTCCCTCCTCAGTCTCTCTCCCTCCTCAGTCTCTCTGCAGTCTCTCTCTCTCTCCTCAGTCTCTCTCTCTCTCCTCAGTCTCTCTCTCCTCAGTCTCTCTCTCCTCCGCAGTCTCTCTCTCTCCCTCTGCAGTCTCTCTCTCACTCTGCAGTCTCTCTCTCTCTCCGCAGTCTCTCTCTCTCTCTCCGCAGTTTCTCTCTCTCTCCTCATCTCTGCTCGTCCCTCCTCAGTCTCTCTCTCTCAGTCTCTCTCTCTCTCTCCGCAGTCTCTCTCTCTCTCTCGCTGCAGTCTCTCTCTCTCTCCTCAGTCTCTCTCTCCCTCCTCAGTCTCTCTCTCTCTCTCTCTTCAGTCTCTCTCTCTCTCTCTCTGCAGTCTCTCTCTCTCCTCAGTCTCTCTCTCTCCTCAGTCTCTCTCTCTCTCTCCTCAGTCTCTCTCTCTCTCTCTCCGCAGTCTCTCTCTCTCTCTCGCCGTCAGTCTCTCTCTCTCCGCAGTCTCTCTCTCCTCTCTCCGCAGTCTCTCTCTCTCCAGTCTCTCTCTCTCCTCTCTCTCTCTCTCCAGTCTCTCTCTCTCTCTCCGCAGTCTCTCTCTCTCTCCTGCAGTCTCTCTCTCTCTCTCCTCAGTCGCTCTCTCAGTCTCTCTCTCTCCTCAGTCTCTCTCTCTCTCTCTCCTCAGTCTCTCTCTCTCTCTCCTCAGTCTCTCTCTCTCTCTCCTCAGTCTCTCTCTCTCTCTCCTCAGTCTCTCTCTCTCTCTCTGCAGTCTCTCTCTCTCTCTCTCCTCAGTCTCGCTCTCTCTCCTCACGCTCTCTCTCTCTCTCTCCTCAGTCTCTCTCTCTCTCCTCAGTCTCTCCTCAGTCTATCTCTCTCTCTCCGCAGTCTCTCTCTCTCTCTCCGCAGTCTCTCTCTCTCTCTCCGCAGTCCTCTCTCTCTCTCCGCAGGTCTCTCTCTCTCTCTCCGCAGTCTCTCTCTCTCTCCGCAGTCTCTCTCTCTCTCCGCAGTCTCTCTCTCTCTCTCTGCCCTCCCTCTCTCTCTCTGCAGTCTCTCTCTCTCTCCTGCAGTCTCTCTCTCTCTCTGCAGTCTCTCTCTCTCTCTCCTCAGTCTCTCTCTCAGTCTCTCTCTCTCCTCAGTCTCTCTCTCTCTCGCTCCTCAGTCTCTCTCACTCTCCTCAGTCTCTCTCTCTCTCTCCTCAGTCTCTCTCAGTCTCTCTCTCTCCTCAGTCTCTCTCTCTCTCTCTCCTCAGTCTCTCTCTCTCTCCTCACTCTCTCTCTCTCTCTCTCTCTCTCTCTCTCCTCAGTCTCTCTCTCTCTCTCCTCAGACTCTCTCTCTCCTCAGTCTCTCCTCACTCTCTCTCTCTCTCTCCTCAGTCTCTCTCTCTCTCTCCTCAGTCTCTCTCTCTCTCTCCGTCAGTCTCTCTCTCTCTCCGCAGTCTCTCTCTCTCTCTCCGCAGTCTCTCTCTCTCTCTCCTCAGTCTCTCTCTCTCTCTCCTCAGTCTCTCTCTCTCTCTCCTCAATCTCTCTCTCTCTCTGCAGTCTCTCTCTCTCTCCTCAGTCTCTCTCCCTCTGCAGTCTCAGGTCTCTCTCTCTCTCCTCAGTCTCTCTCTCTCCTCCCTCCCTCTCTCCCTCTGCAGTCTCTCTCTCTCCTCAGTCTATCTCTCTCTCTCCTCAGTCTCTCTCTGTCTCCGCAGTCTCTCTCTCTCTCTCTCTCTCCGCAGCCTCTCTCTCTCCCCGCAGTCTCTCTCTCTCTCTCCGCAGTCTCTCTCTCTCTCTCCTCAGTCTCTCTCTCTCTCTCCTCAGTCTCTCTCTCCCTCCTCAGTCTCTCTCTCAGTCTCTCCGCAGTCTCCCTCTCTCTCTGCAGTCTCTCTCTCTCTCTCCTCAGTCTCTCTCTCCCTCCTCAGTCTCTCTCTCCCTCTCTCTTGCAGTCTCTCTCTCTCTCTCCTGCAGTCTCTCTCTCTCCTCAGTCTCTCTCCCTCCTCAGTCTCTCTCTCTCTCTCCTCAGTCTCTCTCTCTCCTCAGTCTCTCTCTCTCTCTCCGCAGTCTCTCTCTCTCGCAGCTGCAGTCTCTCTCTCTCTCTCTGCAGTCTCTCTCTCTCTCTGCAGTCTCTCTCTACTCTCTGCAGGCAGTCTCTCTCTCTCTCTCCTCAGTCTCTCTCTCAGTCTCTCTCTCTCCTCAGTCTCTCTCTCTCTCTCTCCTCAGTCTCTCTCTCTCTCCTCAGTCTCTCTCTCTCCTCAGTCTCTCTCTCTCTCTCCTCAGTCTCTCACTCTCTCTCTCCTCAGTCTCTCTCTCCTCAGTCCTCACTCTCTCTCTCAGTCTCTCTCTCTCTCCTCAGTCTCTCTCTCTCTCTCCTCAGACTCTCTCTCTCCTCAGTCTCTCCTCACTCTCTCTCTCTCTCTCCTCAGTCTCTCTCTCTCCTCAGTCTCTCTCTCTCTCTCTCCTCAGACTCTCTCTCTCCTCAGTCTCTCCTCACGCTCTCTCTCTCTCTCCTCAGTCTATCTCTCTCTCTCCTCAGTCCTCTCTCTCTCTCTCCGCAGTCTCTCTCTCTCTCCGCAGTCTCTCTCTCTCTCCGCAGTCTCTCTCTCTCTCTCCTCAGTCTCTCTCTCTCTCTCCTCAGTCTCTCTCTCTCTCTCCTCAGTCTCTCTCTCTCTCTCCTCAGTCTCTCTCTCGCTCTTCTCAGTCTCTCTCTCTCTGCTCAGTCTCTCTCTCTCTCTCTGCAGTCTCTCTCTCT